>NW_028261382.1:89638998-89938998 GCF_051295495.1 Thamnophis sirtalis | reverse complement strand
AGCAAGCTTCCCTCATCCCTTCTTAATATCTTCCTCTCATTAGTCAGTTAATACATATTTATATTTTGGATGTTTTACTGTACAAACACAGGCACTTGCTATTGTTTCCATGACTTTTTTTAAAAAAATGTTGAACTGGAATAAGATTCTCTAATTATGCTAAAGTTCTGCATAGCTTTCCTCTCAGTCCATTCCAAGCTCTGATACATCATTCCATCATATAAACAAGTCAGAGGTTGACATATTAATGGATAGGTTGTTCTTCCAGACAAAGAAATCTTGGGAATAAGCCACCCGTCGTAGCAATTTGGTGGGAAAATATAGTCTCAGCAGGAGCTTACGTGGTCCAGTTCTCTCAGGATGAACTGAACCTACAGAATTCCTACCCTAACGGGGAATTGTAGCAGCTGTAATCTGTACAAAGTTGGAGAACACCCACTTGGGAAGGAGGAAGCTAAATTATAGGACTGAATACCCCAACTGCACCAAGCCATACATTATTCATTAAGTCCTGGTTGGCTGTGCTCCAATTTGTTTTTATGTTTATCTTTTAATGTGGAGTTTTATATCTGTTGTTTTTATCTGTTGTTTTATTGTTATATGCTGTTCAGAATGGCTTTTTTATGTGTGAGATGGACAGCTAAGTTTGATTAATAAGTAAAAAAAAAGAATGAATGAATGAATGAATGAATGAATGAATGAATGAATGAGCATCCTTTAACAACCCCATAATCCATTGCGAGGTGGAGTCTGGGCAACTGAACAGAGTTAGCAAAGTGTTTACTGACCAGATGCCTTTCCTAATGCCAATGGAATGAATGAATGAATGAATGAATGAATGAATGAATTAATGAATGAATACTAAACCATTGACTGCCTCTCCTGAGTTACATCTACCAGGCCTGCATGAGTGGTAAAGCAGGGTATGTTTTAGATCCCATCTGTTAAGGAAATATACCTGATGGGACCTAGAAGAAGAGCCTTCTCTGCAGTGGCTCCCTCTCTTAGAAACATCATTCTCCCAGAAAAAAAGATTGGCTACTTTTCTTGGGAGGTGCTGAAGATGTGGTTTTGTCAGGGAACCTAGAGACACCAGGTTAAATCAAAGGTGATCCAGTGCTTTGTTTGTTTTTCTTTGTCATAGCCTTATGGGTGGGGTGGGGGGATTTCAAAAGTTTTTATAATATTGATTTTTAATGTGATACTCAGCCCAGAGTTAGCATATGTGAGTTGTCAGTGTATGTCAGTCATATAAATCTATACATAATAACATAAATAAATAAATGTGTGATCACTTAAATCCCACACCAAGGTATGGGTTGTTTGCAATCTGTGAACCTTATGTAGGAAAGAGATTAAAGTTGAGAGAGTGAAGAGTGAAGAGCCAGTTTTGAATAGTGGTGAAGGTGCTGGCCAGGAAACCAGGAGATTATGAATTCTAGTCCTGCCTTAGGCACAAAAACTGGCTGGGTGGCTTTCAGTCAATCACCAGGAGACTGTGAGTTCTAGTCACCCTCAGGATGAAAGTTTGGGTCAGTCACTGTCTTTTAGCCCAACCCACCTCCTGGATTGTTGTTGTAGGGAAATAGGAGAAGGAAAGAGCAACAATATGTATGTTCACCACCTTTAGTTACTTAATGAAGTAATAAGAGGCAGGATAAAAATCAAATAAGTAAATAAATACACTATATCAGGTAAAATCACAAGACAGCTGACTTTATTGATTGACTGTGGGACCATATCTGATGAAAAACAATCTAAAATGGGATTGGATAAAATACAGTTTAAACTGAAATTGGAATAACATATTTAAAATGAAATTGGAGTGAAGTAATAAAAGGCGGGATAAAAAATCAAATCACTAAATAAATAATCAAACATACCATATCAGGCTTAATGGCTGTTTTAGTGGGAAAGCCTCAGCTTGGAAGCCACCACTTCCCATTCTTTGTCATAAGCATAATGATGGTGGTAAAGATGTGGGTGCCAATCTATGTTCAAGGGAGAAATGGAGGTTTCTCCAAGTTCACCAGAATGTTCTGATTGAGGCTTCCCAAGAGCATGAAGCAGATTCCTTGTTCCGACAAAAACTCCTTTTATTAATTGACTCTATTAATTCTGCTCATTCACATCCAGCAAAGTCTTTCAAGGGACGATTTACAGTCATGGACCTTCTCTGGCTTGGAGAGCTGCCAGGCCAATATCTGCAGAACTTGGCAAGGAGCCTCAATTAAGCCAACAAATTGTCTCCTGTAAACTCCACTCCCCTTTCGCTCCTCTTTTATTTCCTCTGGGAGGGGCCATTCATCGTCCACCTGTAGCCTTACTCCCAAATCGACCCCTGTTCTTTAGCTGTTCCCTTCATCTGGCAACTCTGTGCATGCGCACACTGGGAACAGGCTCCAGCTTTTCGTCTGCCTCACTGATGTCTGACTCTGAAGGCAGCTGATAACTGGCATATGGCTCTGCCCCCCCCTCTGCCTCTGACACAGAGCCCTCATCCGAGCCTTCCCCAGACTCCAGGACTGACCCATGTTCCTCCCCAACCTCCTCACTGTCCGAATCTGCTGCCAGCACCGCTGGCGGGCCACAACAGCTTGAGAATGCAAGCATCCTGTCTCCTTTTGCACAGGTGTAGCTGCACGTCACATGTGGGTGAATGCGTGTTTACTAGCCAGCTGACTCAGTCCACATTTTGCCGAGCCAAGTCCAAGTCCTTCTGCTGCTCTGACTGCATGCACAAGGCACGCAGGAGTCATTCAAAGGCGCTCTCCGTCTGCCTTTCATCTCCTCCTCCCCTCTCCCCCCTTCCTACTCCAGCTCCACTCCCCGTGTCAGTTTACTTACTCATCTGGAGGGCTGGGCCCGCTGGCCTCTTGAATCAGTTTGCATCAGCCAGCAGGAGCCAGGCGGAGGAAATTCAAAGGAGGGAGCAAAGATTTCATGATATTTCTTGGAAGGGGGAGAAATTCTCAAAAGAGAGGTTTTCCTTGCGGTAATGAAGACCCCCCCCCTTCCTCTCCTTTTCCACCCTGTGTTTGCTTGCGTCAGAGCTCTTTACGAGGTGCTTAGTTTCTCAACCGCTGGGGGACTGAAGCCAGCCAAGGCGGCTGTGAGAACTCCTAGCCCAGACTTTCTCCTGTTCGTTAGAGTTTTCAAACTGTGGAACCGCTGACCCTAAGACTACCAATGCAGATTGGCAGGGCTGGGGGGGGGAATGAAGTTTGTTTTCTTTCCCTTCTTCTTTGCTTTGAGGAGGAGAGGGGTGTGTGTGTGTGTTTGTGTGCAGAGGAGAATGAAAGGGGAACCCATCTCCTTCTCACACTGCGTCCCAAAACATGTGGGATGGATCACTCACAACTCGCTTTTGTAGTAGCCACCTGGCTTGTTTTGAACACTGCTGAGAGGTAGCATGTGGGGGCTTGCAAAGATTTCAACCCCCCCCCCCCCAAAGTAGAAGAAGAATAAGGTTTTCCTCTTGATTCCCAGCAGTGATTCTGAATCAAGGGTCTGGCAAGAGCCCCAGGCAATTCTCGCCAAACAAAATGTTTTTCCCGAATAAATAATGCAACATCCAAAAAATTTGGGTCATGCTACCTGCCTGCCAAATGGTCTGTCTGTCTGTCTGTCTGTCTAATCTATTTATCTAATTAATCTAATCTAATCTGTCACATCACATCACATATATCATCATATCACATCTATCCAGTGGTGGGCTGCTCCTGGTTTAACAACTGTTTCGGTGATCACGCGATTTGTGCGCGAATCAACTGAGAAGATAAAGGTAGGAAAATAGCAATAGCAATAGCAGTTGGACTTATATACCGCTTCATAGGGCTTTCAGCCCTCTCTAAGCGGTTTACAGAGTCAGCATATCGCCCCCACAGTCTGGGTCCTCATTTCACCCACCTCGGAAGGATGGAAGGCTGAGTCAACCTTGAGCCGGTGAGATTTGAACAGCTGAACTGCAGATAACAGTCAGCTGAAGTGGCCTGCAGTACTGCACTCTAACCACTGCACCATCTCAGCTCTTATATAGCTCTTAAATAGCACGGGCCGGCGGGTGGGTCCTCTGATCCACGGGGCGAACGGATTCAGTCAAACCAGTCTGAACTAGTAGAATCCCACCCCTGTGTCTGTCTGCCTGTCTGTCCATCCATCCGTCCATCTCATGTACCATGTACCATATATCATGTTTCTCATATATCAATCTGTCTGTCATCTATCATCTATCACCCTCTAATCTCTACTCTATTTCCATAGTCTGTTCAGGTAGCTTTCACCTTTCCTTCCTACTGTATGCTCCTTGTTTTCTCTTCTGTTTCCCTTTTTGTTTTTCAATTTTGGTCTATTTTCACTTTCTCCTTCCTCGCATATCCATTTTTTTTCTTTTAACTCACTTGCAAGAGAGAAGAAAGTGCCAGAAAGCTCCTCCCCTATGGACTTGGAAGCAATGAATCACATAGTCCGTAGAAGGGTTTTGCCCAGTCTGGTGCTTTCCAAGTCTGTAGTGAATTTCAGAATTCCAGTCAAGCATTGATCACCCAGATTAGCTGTGATGATTTGCCTTTAAACTGAATCAAAGGCTCCAGGTAAGCCACAAAAAAAAGTGCTTGATTGTTGACAGTCCAATTTCAAATGGGGATTAGCTTTTCACATTTTTGGACTTAAATCTTCCTTGCAAAGCAGAATGCCATGAGTGTTTTTAAATTAAGGTTGGAGCAACTCAAGTTTAGACTCCCACTCAGTTATGAAACTTTTTGAGTACCTTGGAACAATCCATTTATCTCGCTTGAAGTGACCTCGGAGAGCTGTTGTGAAGGAGTGGCAACTGCAATTATGAAAGTTGCTTAAAAATCCACCTAGGCATAGAATAATTCTCTTCATCCTCTTCACTCACTTTTCTACTCCCTGCTGAGATTCTTTCCATGAATAAACGCATGTAGAGATGTGTAAGCAAATATCCTGGTGTTAAATGTGGATGAGCCTTCCTGGCAGTACCTACTTATATTGTGGTTATGGGCGCATTCTCCTGGCTTCTAGACAGGGAAGAACCGATGGTGGTGGCAACTAGATTCTTTCTCTGGGAGGGTCACGGCTGCCTGTCCATGCCAAAGAATGCCTGTGATCCATGTCATCTTGTCCTAAGCAGAAGAAGCCCTCCTGCTCGCCATATGGTTCCCATGTGTTTGGCAAGGGACAACAGTGGACTTTGCTCAAGGCCAGTCAATTAAATGAGGGAACAAAGAGAGATGGGAGGACCTTGGCTTCCAGTCAAACCAGTGCTAGGAATTTCCTCTCAGGACGGGTGAATGAATGGCTTGGGAATTTGATAGCAAGAGGAGCAAGGACTTCATTCAGAAGTGGGTAGGTCCAATGTATACTTCTGTCCCTTCTGTGGTTAGTCAGTGAAGGGCTTGGACACAGAGAAGGTCAGGAATTTTGAGAGCAGATTGTAGGCCCTTCCCATAAAATGAATGCAATCTTTAAAAAAGTGATGATGGATAATGAGAAAATATATTAATAAAATGGGAAAACTCTAATAGGGAAAATTGTAATATATATTTTTGGAGTATAAGACGCACTGGAGTATAAGACGCACCTTAGTTTTTGGGGTTACCAGGTATGCATCTGGCTAGCGTCTTTAGTCTAGTCAACTTCAGGACATAAGCTTGCTGGTTTTTAGTGCGCGCGCACGCTTTTCATTCCCTGGTTGGGGATAAAAAGCAGCATCTAAAGAACAGCTGATCGTGGGAGAGAGAAGAAATGAGAAAAGCAGGGAAGATTGCTTCACTCGTTAGCGCCTCATTAGGGCTGAAAAAAAAAGCTTGGAAAAAGCTACATTTGGAGTATGATGCGCCCAAATTTTCAGCCTCTTTTTTTGGGGGGAGGGCACTTATACTCCAAAAAATACAGTATATAAATTAGACTAGTATATGGAAATTTAAGATTAGTTAATCTAATTGTATTGTTAATATTAATAATGTGTTGAAGCATATTGTGAATTTAAAATATTAAGAGTTGGAAATTGTGGGGATTTTGAGATATACTCCCAGGATTGATTAAATATTATTACTGCTTGGTGTTATTAGTAATCCTACATATTTGTGTACATTTGGGAACACTGAAGTTATGGTGGAATAATGAGCAATTCATAAAATATTAAATAATAGTATCTGGGGGAAACAAATACAAGGCGTACAGAAATGTTATTTATGTTTAATGAACCAATGGGAAAATGATAAACACTTATATAAAAGAGAACAGTATTGTTGAAGTTGGAAGATTAGAATTACAAATAACTATTTCTATTATGATTGTTAATGTTGTTTAAGAAAGACTTGACCCAGTCAATACACTGTCCACAAAATATGTATGGCAAGAAAAGAAAACTGCAAATAAAACATGTTTTTTTAAAAAAATAAATAAATAAATAAAAATAAAGCAAATGCAATGGGAAGAGCTTTCTTATTCCATGGATGGTTGTTGCAAAATATGTGACTGGTCACACTCATTAACCGCAAACTGGGTGAGGTTCTTCCTTGTCATTTACTCTAACCTTAACCATCCTCTCCTCCCTTTCATTTAATCCTTTATATAGCTGGTGGATTTTTAATGTGTAAGAATATCCAAGGAGTTATGTGGTACCTGGAGCTATAAATAAAATAATGCTCAGGGCTGGGACTTTGTTTTGAATCTAAAAATCAAACAAATGGCCTTATATCTTACTACATGTAAACTATCTGTATTAGTACGGGAGAGAACTTCTGATTAGTGTAAAACACTTTGACTGGGTCATACTCTGTGAATATCTTCACCTAGTTTGTTAGTAATTTTGTCCCTGGCTTAGTATCATACTTAAAATGGCTCATTGAACTGAAATATGAAGTGGAAGGAGAAGATAAGACAACTTATCTTTCTTATCTTCTGGGTAAATACATTGGGCAAGTTTGTTTGCACAATATATTTACCCAATACCTTTATTTTCCTTGCCAAATCCTTCCATTCTACTGTTAATAATGTAGGTAATACATATGTATGTTTATAGCATATCTATAAGCTATATGTAGGTCCCGTTAATGTAGGTATAGGCAAATATATGTTTGCAGCATATCTATATGTGTGTTCTGTATGTGCACACTTTGTAGGCAACATAATTTCATTTTTAATGTGTGCCGGAGTCCCACAGAAAAAAAGGACAATAAAGGTTAGCTAAAGATAAAGGTAAAGCTTCACACATATGTGCTAGTTGTTCCCAACTCAAGGGAACAACACCTTTCAAAGCTGAAGAGCCAGTGCTGTCCGAAGACATCCTCTGTGGTCATATGGCCAGCATGACTAAACGCCGAAGGTGCACGGAACACCTTCCCACCAAACATGGTTCCTATTTTTCTACTTGCATTTTTTTACGTGCTTTCGAACTGCTAGTTTGGCAGAAGCTGGGACAAGTAATGGGAGCTCACTCTGTTACGCAGTGCTAGGGATTCAAACTGCCAAACTGCTGATCTTTCTGATGGACAAGCTCAGGGTCTTAGCCACTGAGCCACCCCGTCCCTCAATAAAGGTTATCTTATCTTAATAAGAATATGCAAGGGTATGTTTCAGCACTGGGAATATGACAGTATTCTGACAGTATTCCAATTTAAGAATTAGGAACAAATCTGCAATATGTTAATGTCAAGTTTTGGGTTCCACCACAAAACCGCGGACGACAAAATCGCGGTCGACGAAAGCGTGTATGTGACGTCATCACAGCGCGACGAAAAAGATCGAAAAATGTAAAAATAAAGCGAAAACCTTACCCTAACCCCCCCAAACCTAACCCTAAACCTAACCCTAAACCTAACCCTTAACCTAACCCTAAACCTAAACCTAACCCTAAACCTAACCCTTAACCTAACGAAAAACCTAACGCTAACCCTTAACCTAACGCTAACGCTCTAAACCTAACCCTAACCCTTAACCTAACCCTAACCCTTAACCTAAGCCTTACCTTTATGTGAATCGGCTTGCTGTAATTTAATTTTTATTTCAATTTTTCGATCTTTTTCGTCGCGTTGTGATGACGTCACATACGCGATTTCGTCGACCGTGCTTTTGTGGAACGCGGTTTTGACGGGTCACGCAAGTTTTGTACTGGTGGCTTCTTGATAACTAATTAAGAACCTGGCTTTTCTTTGATTCTCCTTTGGACATGCAAAGCTTGGCTTCTTCCATTTTTCTGTAACCACCAAGTGGTTACAGATGCCAGATGAGCTGGTGTTCTGGCAGAGATAAACCCTTTGGGTGGTTTCTGGCTACCACAGGACAAGTTAGAGAGAAGTATTTCCCAAGCTGTTGCTGACCTTCCTGTTAGTCTAACCATCTGGGAGGCCCCATTCCTGCAGTGGTTTCTCCAGTTCCCCAGTGAAACAATTCAGCCTCTTTTTCCCCCCCTAAAGGAATCATGGAATCACTTCTGGGGTTTTGCCGCAAGACAATATTCACCCTCCAGTTTAGAAGCCTTCTCTTCTAAAGGACTGTTGGATGTCTAATGCAGTGGTCTCCAACCTTGGCAACTTTAAGACCTGTGGACTTCAAAGCAAAGCTGGCTGGGGAACTCTGGGAGTTGAAGTCCACAGGTCTTAAAGTTGCCAAGGTTGGAGACCACTGGTCTAATGTATCCTATTGTTCTGACTGAGGCTTCCCAAGAGCCTGCAGAAAACTCCTTGTCCCGACAAAAAAACCCCACATTTTATTAATTCCCTGTGAATTCTGCTCATTCACATCCAGCAAAGTCTTTCAAGGGAAGATTTATAGTCACAGACCTTATCTGGCTGGGAGAGCTGCCAGGCCGGTATCTGCAAAACTTCACAAGGAGTCTCAGAGAGTCATGAGCAAATTAAGCAAACTAATTGTCTCCTGCAAACTCCACTCTCCTTTCGCTCCTCTTTTATTTCCTCTGGGAGGGACCATTAATTGTCCATCTGTGGCCTTACTTCCAGTTGACCCCTGTTTTATAACTGTTCCCTTTGTCTGGCAACTCTGTGCATGTGCACGCTGGGAACAGGCTCCAGCTGTTCTTCTGCCTCACTGATGTCTGACTCTGAAGGCAACTGATCACTGGCATATGGCTCTGGCCCTCTCTCTGCCTCTGACACAGAGCCCTCATCAAAGCCTTCCCCAGACTTTAAGGACTGGCCCATGTTCGTCCCCAACCACCACACTCTCCGAATTTGCTGCCAGCTCTGCTGGCTACTGGCAGGCCACAACACCTATTTCTTTCTTGAGTCTTATTTACATTTGTTCTCCTCCTTTCATTCTGCCCTTGGAATCTGTTAACAAGTTTAGCTGATCATTCCATCTTCCTTTTCAGTTTATTCTTTGGGGAAGGATTATAGCTATTTGACAAAGTTTAGAGAGCGGATTAGAGGAAGTTATCTTATGGGAAGTCGGGTGGAGGTGGAGAAGGGAGACAGTGGAAGTTTGAAGTTTATACCAAAAACGACTTGCTGCGTAAGTACCAGGAATTTCAAGAAAACCTGCCCACCTTTAAAACTGCTTGAAGGTGTAGTGACAGCTTTAGTTAAATTTGGCAAATACCATTGACTGTGTAAGTGGTAAGAAGAGTCACAGGTATTTAGCACTGATCCTTCTTCCCACAGGTATGGTTTGCACTTGATGCTAAGGGTTATTGCCCTGGGTTTTACCCCTGGCTTACTGAAGCTAGCAAAAAGCCTCGTTCACATTGACAAATAAACCATCTTGGGATTTTTTTGGTTTGACTTCCAACCAGGGGTGGGTTTCAACCGGTCCGCGGCGGTCCACGTGGACCGGTTGGTCGGTAAACCCAGAAGTAAGTAACTTCCGGGAACGCCAAAGGGCCCACCCGCCCGCCCGCACTCCTTACCGGTCTTTGAAGGCTTCTGCACTTCCACGCAGGCGCATGGCACATACAGCGCCTGCGCGATTCTCCATGAACAGCTGGAGCATTGCGCAGGCGCTAAGACGCATGCGTGAACTGCGCGTGTGCACAAGGATGCCGCTGGCATGAGCAACCCACCACTGCTTCCAACCATGGTTTAGGCTTTACAAGTGAAGAAAGCTGTGTTGCCTTTCACATACTATATCAAATCCCAGATTGTTTAAGAGAAGAGAAGGCTGAATCATATGCCAACTGCAAAAATGTTTTTTGGGGTTTTCTTTAAATTCATAAACATCAGGTCCATTTCTGGACTTCTGGAACTTCCTGTAGGCCCATTTTTGCCCTCCCCAAGCCTCCGTGTGGGCTCTGCACTTACCTGGCATGATGAATGGGTTGCAGGGAGACTCCTGGGAGGGATGGGGTGGGAGGGGCCAGCCAAGGGTAAGATTTAGGGGTTTACCAAACTGGGTAGAATCCTAGCTAGAGGATTGCCCAAACCCGTGTGAACCTCGAGCAGCCCACACCTGCTAAAGTACTGTGTTCTAGTTTAGCATATTCTGCAGAACCAGCCAGTGTGTTTTGCACACCAGGATGGTACGCTATGCAAAACCAGACACTTGTGAATTATTTATCACAACTTGCTGAAAGAAGCAATAGCTTAGACAACCCACTGTGCCGCAATGAAGCTACTTGTGAATAGCTTTAGTTACCCCTTCTCGCTGTCAGCTTAACCACAGGATTGCTTTGAACCCTGAATGAAGACAGTGAAGTACAGGTTCATATAGAAAATAACACTTGGTTGAAACAATGCGGGTGATGTACTAGAGTAACCCAAAGCTGAGTAAATGAGTTATATGGACCCAGCTGGGCACAATTAACTCGGTTTGCAATTTAAAAAGATTGCAATGTTCTCTGGATATACGCAGTGGTGGGCTTCAACTGGTTTAACAACTGGTTCAGTTTTCATTGCTGTGTTCAAAAACCGCCCATTTTAAGCTCTAAAACTTACCTTCTCTTGCTGTACCAGTGAGTAAAACGGCTGAAGCGTGGCAATCCACTGTGCGGCGGGAATCAGCTGAGCTGAAAAACACGGAAATATAGGACAGACTATGGCAGGGGTGGGTGGATGGGTGGGTGGGGCCAACTGATCATCAGAACGTCCGGTTCACCTGAACTGGTCCGAACTGGCTGAATCCCACCCCTGGATATATGCTCCATCACAAGAGGTTTCCAAGAAAAGATGGCACAACCATTTTCCCGGAAAGGAATAATGACTCCTGTCTTGGGCAGGGGGCTGGATTAGAAGACCTCCATATGGTTGGTTCTAATACCAACCATATGATTATTATTCTATGAAAGCTGGGGCGTGGCACCTCTGCTCACAATCGTAATCTGTTCCAGGACTTTGGTCGCAATTTGATTTGGTCTTGACCGGAAGCAAGACTGACTGTGCATGTACATACCCCCCCCCCAAAAAAAAATGGTGTGGAAGGTGAAATTTTCACCACAGGGCTATGTTTGATTGTCACCTGATGATATGTCCGCGACCAGAGTGGAACCTTTAGCGGATTTTTTGGGTCGGTCCCTGATTTGATCATGGTCAGAAGCGTTTGTGACCCGAGGTTCTACTGTACAAGGTTACAGAAAAAGTCCCATGTTGTGTGTATTTAAATGGCCACTCAAGATGCACAGAAGTGGAAATAGTAGGGAAAGATAGCAAACTTCAATCAGGGACAATTGAATGGCGGAAAGGCAAAATCCTTGACAGTCCCGTGGAGTGTGTGCATAAATGCACCCATTTCTTTTTTTTAAAATGGACATCTGGATGCTCCTCCACCTCCCTTACTCCCACCTCCCTCTTCTAACTGTGTGAATGCTGAGGGAGCCTTAATTGAAACAGGCCCATATTGGCTCTTGTTTCCTGCGTGGGAGTGAGAGCCAGGCCTTTGTGAAAACAGTTCAAAAGTGCAGACAAATTTCAGCGAATCCTGCCTAAATAAATGGGGCTCAGCTAAGTTCATTTGCTGAAATGTTTTCTCTCTCTCCTTACCATCTTCAACCCTAACCACAGATCTTAACGGATAATATTCTTCACCTGGATGCTGTTTTTCCGAGGTGAGGCAATATGCTTTTGGTTGGAGGCTTTCACTGTGATAAATCCCCACAGAAGACCCTCCCTCACTCCCTCCCTCCCCCTCCCTCCCTCTCTCATTTTGAATCAACCCATGTCCCTCATGGAGGGATGCAAAAGATGAGGGACCCTCAAGGTCAGGAGTATTCAACCGTGGCAACTCTAAGACTTGTAGACTTCTAGTTGAAGCTTCATCACTGGAAGCTTTCAAGAAGAGACTGGACTGCCAATCTGTCAGAAATGGTGTAGGGTTTCCTACTTAGGTAGGGTCTGTACTATATGACCTACAAGGTCCCTTCCAACTATATAACCCTAGAATTCCACTGACAGTATGCCAGCCTTCAGGATCAAATGGAAGGTCTGCTCTTAGAGACCCAAACATTGTTTGCAGTTGTTAGTTAGTCTCATAGGCAGCTAATCTAGGCTAATTTAACTTCTCTCTAGGACAGTGTTTCCCAACCTTAGCTATTTTCAAAGGTGTGGACTTCAACCATCCATATATTATTAATAATCCATGAGTTATGAACCACAGTGTCTGGAACATGGAAAATCCAAACTAAGCAAACCATTTTGTGCAGGGGTGAAATTCAGCAGGTTCTGACAGGTTCTGGAGAACTGGTAGCGGACATTTTGAGTAGTTTGAGGACCAGCAAATGCCACCTCTGGCTGGAGATTTTGTAGTAACCTTCCCCTGGAGTGGGGAGGGAATGGGGATTTCACAGTATCCTTCCCCTGCCATGCCCACCAAGCCATGCCCACAGAACTGGTAGTAAAACAATTTGAATCTCACCACTGACTTTGTGGCTTAATTTGATATGTGAATCTAGCCATAGAGTTCTTTGCTCCAGTCATCCATCCTATGTTGTATCAGGTCTCTCTCTCTGCGATGGCTTAAGAGTTAGCAGATATGGCTACAGGGAGTGAAATGTTGGCAAGAGTGACATTTTGCTTCTCTTGAAGTCAATAGTGCGCTTGACCTCTGACCTTAGTGGTTATCCATCAGATCTTCAGACAGGAAGGGAAGCAGAAGAGGTGCCCAGGTCAGTCAACTCCTGTTGTGACCAGCCTCTATTGGACATCAATTTTGGACTTGCTACTGTGTAGAGTATTACAGAGGAACAAGGGCACCATAGATTTTTTTCATGAGGAACAACTAGAATTGGGATTTTCATTTTATGTAAGACAAAATGGAGAGGAACGTCTCCACTTCTTACTGCCGCATGAGCTTTAAATGTTGCTTAAATTGCCGTGATTTGGGTTCTAATACTGTTGTAAAGCAGAGGTGATGAAAATGATTCTTCACAACCCAACAGCAACTTGGCCATCATAGTCAAAATGGAACAGATATGAGGAATGCTCAGTCATAAACAATGTTGGAAATTATCACTGAGAGAGTTTTGAAGTTGCCAAACCACAACATGGAGAAAAGCAGGGTCCCTGTCTCATTTTGAAGATGACTATGTTGCTGTTGGACTTTTTAAATTTGCTTGCAATTTGTTTGCATATGCAAACTCAACAGTTATTTTATTACTGCCATATATTCTAGGTACCTATTCTAGGTACATAAAAATGTCTATTTCACAATGGAATTCTTACACACAAGGACATCAAGTTTCTTTAAAAAAAAGGAAAAGCAATGCTTTGTTTGAGAAAAGAAATCTTTGAGAGCCTTTTCTGTTTAATAGGGTCTTCAAAACATAGGTCATAAGTTTGTAACAGATCTATTGAATATGCTCATACCTAGTACTAAACTGTAAGGTATATTTGGTTTGGGTTTAATATATTGTGTGATTCTAATCATCATGGAGATGTGGTGGCTCAGTGGGTAAGACGCTGAGCTTGTTGAACAGAAAGTTGGGCAGTTTGGTGGTTCGAATCCCTAGCGCTGGGTAATGGAGTGAGCTCCCATTCCTTGTCTCAGCTTCTGCCAACCTAGCAGTTTGAAAGCATGTAAAAATACAAGTAGAAAAATAGGAACCACCTTTGGTGGGAAGGTAACAGTGTTCCATGTGCCTTTAGCATTTAATCATGCCATCCACATGACCACGGAGACATCTTCGGACAGGGCTGGCTCTTTGGCTTTGAAATGGAGATGAGCACCCCCCCCCCCCAGAGTTGGGAACAACTAGCACGTTTATGTGAGGGCAACCTTTACGTTTATATCTTCTATGCAAAAATGTTCCATTTTCCATATGCTATGGCGTTAAACGCACAATCTGATTCACTAACATAGGTGAATAAACTATAATCTTAGGACACTAGTTGGTATATACATTTATGCCCTAGTATATTATGCATTGTGTGAATCCAACCGTTTTTATTTTATCCAAAACACAATTAAACAAAACATGATTTCATGTCATGTCAGACAATTATTTGATTATGATGTTAATTATTTAAGGTGTCCTTTGATGTGTCATATTCTAATATCAGATTTTACTAAACGTATACTAAATTCTGGTAATTCTGTTAAATGTGGCCTAGAAATAATTAGTTGTGCTTCTTCAGTTAAGCCAGCCTTAGTTGCCTCCTTTGAAGTCAAAATCTGTGGGGTTATTTGTGCCGGTCCTCCCTATTGCAAAATACCTTCAAACCGCTAGCTCTGTTTTGTTGATCACGAGTGAAATTTGAAGCCATCTGGGTTGGAGTAGTATCTGTTCAGGGAGGCCTGGTGCTGGAATCTTGCTAAAGAGAGAGCAATTCATGTGTTACTGAACTTGGACCAGGATTGGATGCTGCAAGGTCTTGTCATCCTGAACAAAACAAGTATCAATTTTAAATGAGCATTATTTCCATTTAGTCTGCATGTCAAATCCAGTCCAGTCCAGTGAGAGCCAATTTGGTCTAGCAACAGACTAGAAACCAGGAGAAGGGGACTTCTAGTCCTGCTTTAGGCATGAATGCCAACTGTGTGACTTTGGGCCAATCACCAGGAAAAGGGTGAGTTCTAGTCCTGCCTTAGGCATGAAAGCCAGTTGGGTGAATTTGGGGCGGGGGCGGTCACTCTCTCTTAATCAACCTCATAGAATTATTGTTTTGGGGAAAATAAGAGGAGAAAAGGTATGTTGGATATGTTCATTATCGTGAGTTATTTACAAAACAGTAAAGATAGCCTGCCTGCCTGCCTGCCTGCCTGCCTGCCTGCCTGCCTGCCTGCCTGCCTTCCTGCCTGCCTGCCTGCCTGCCTGCCTGCCTGCCTGCCTGCCTGCCTGCCTGCCTGCCTGCCTGCCTGCCTGCCTATCTATCTATCTATCTATCTATCTATCTATCTATCTATCTATCTATCTATCTATCTATCTATCTATCTATCTATCTATCTATCTATTTATCTATCTATCTATCTTTATAATCTATCTATCTATCTATCTATCTATCTATCTATCTATCTATCTATCTATCTATCTATCTATCTATCTATCTATCTATCTATCTATCTATCTATCTATCTATCTTTATAATCTATCTATCTATCTATCTATCTATCTATCTATCTATCTATCTATCTATCTGTCAATCTACCTATCTGTCTATCTGTCTGTCTATCTGCCTATCTGTCTCTATATACCAATCTGCCTGCCTGCCTGCCTGCCTGCCTGCCTGCCTGCCTGCCTGCCTGCCTGCCTACCTACCTACCTACCTACCTACCTACCTACTTACCTACCTGCCTATCTGTCTATCCTGCCTATCTACCTACCTAGTTGCCTGTCTGCCTATCTATCATCCATCCATGCATCCATCCATCCATCCATCCATCCATCCATCCATCCATCCATCCATCCATCCATCCATCCATCTATCTTACACACGTTTAAAGCAAGACACCAGTCCTTGCCTCTTTAAGGCTGCAATCCCATTAACATAAAGTTTATTTCTGAGTAAGCATGGTTAACATTTATAAGGCATTGTATGCTTTTACAATTACATGTTGACTTGAAGAATAGATTATGCAACTGAATCCAAGACATGTTTACTTGGAAGCAATTATAATTATACATAGGATTGAACATCACTTACCCTTACTCTGTTTGCAAATTCTCATCTTAATTGATTGCCTGATGTTCAGAAAGGCAGATCTCATTTTAGAAATTAAACATTTGGCAAGAATGGCTTGATTTCTTTTAATAGATGCTAGTTGGGCAAAGGAAATGTAAAAAAAAAAAAGTTTCCTAGCACTTGAGCTGAAATAAGCTTAGATAAAACATTTGGGAAGAGCGTAATTAAAACCCTGGAAGTAAGGAGAAACTCTTAGCAATGACAACTTGAAATAAAATGTTTATAAATGTTAGCAAAATATTTAATAAAATTATTTTAGAAAAATATATATCCTTTTTTTTTAAATTCAAGATGCATCACACTGAACCAGAGACTTTATAATAGATACCAAGGAAAGAGATAGGAATAATTAGGAAGACTGAGATTTTATATTGAATTTACAGTATAGATATACAATGTCCTTTGTAGTATAATAACATACGTGTTTATCCCTGGTCCAAACACTATGCTAAGCCAAAATGTGGTTTGGAGGGTTTAGATTTATGTAAACCCAGTCAATTATGGTTTATTCACAAATCCCCAGTTAAGCCGTAACTTAGCATTGAGTGTAAACCCAGCCAGTCAGGAAGTTACACCATAACTGTATGCACCAAGCAAATTTTGCAGTATCGAACAAATTAGCTATCACGGCTTAGTGCAATGTATGAAGCAGGCCATTCTTTGCAAAGCCCAGCCATTGGTGGGTTGTAAACTATGGCTTATGGTTTGGTAGTATGCATGAACCACAGCATTTATGCTGGCGTATCTCATGTTAACCCAGCCAAATTCATCTATGCCAGTGTTGGTGAACCTTTTTGGCACCCAGTTCCGAAATGGGAGTGCACACCTATGAACAGGGGAGCACTGGAAACCAGAAGAGCAGCTCTATGCGCATGCCAAAACCCGGGAGCTCAGCTTCTCAGCATGTGCATGCGTGCCGGTCATCTGGTCTTCTGGTTTTTGGCACGCATGGAAACCAGAATCTCATCTTCCCAGTGCATGCGTGCACGCCAGGGAGCTGCTCTTCCAGTTTCCAGTGCTCCTGCACACATGAAGACTAACTGGAAGAGCGACAGGCGATGGCTGGCATGCCCGGAGAGATGGCTCTGCGTGTCACTTCCGGCACGCATGCCATAGGCCATCACAGATCTATGCCATTTGAATATTGTTTATCAGTGCTACTATCCACGTGATGCAGAGGTGTGGTTGCTCCTGGTTTGGCCCAGATCGGGGGAACCGGTAGTAGTGGCAGTGGGAGGCTTCGCTGTGGCGCAGGAGCGCGCCCGAACCAGTAGTAAAAAAATTGGCAATTGATGTGATGCTTTGTGTAGAGTAGAATAGAATCGAATAGAATTTTATTATTTGTATGCCGCCCTTCTCCGGGAGGACTCAGGGCGGCGAACAATTCAAAAGGGGGAAAAGGGGAACATAAAAACGAAATACAAATAATAAAAATAGGCAACAGTCGCACAACCATACATGTCGAGAGGGGAGGGAACTCATCACCCCCAGGCCTGCCGGCAAAGCCAGGTTTTGACGGCTTTTCGGAAGGCCTGGAGAGAGGTGAGGGTCCGAATCCCTGCGGGGAGTTCATTCCAGAGGGCCGGAGCTGCCACAGAGAAGGCCCTCCCCCGGGTAATAGCCAGGTGGCATTGGCTGGTAGATGGCACCCAGAGGAGGCCAACCCTGTGAGATCTAATGGGTCTGTGGGAGGTAATTGGCAGCAGGCGGCCTCTCAAGTACCCAGATCCAATACCATGAAGGGCTTTATAAGTTACGACTAGCACCTTGAAGCGTATCCGGAGACTGATCGGTAACCAGTGCAGCTCGCGGAGGATAGGTGTAATGTGGGTGTACCGAGGTGCACCCACAATCGCTTGCGCGGCTACATTCTGGATGAGTTGAAGTCTCCGAATACTCTTCAAGGGCTGCCCCATGTAGAGCGCAGTAACTGAATAGGCCTTGGTTTAAAGGAATGTGAAGGAGCACATTGCCATGCCGGGCTGCCCCCGGTGTGTTTCTCAAGGTCTGCTGTGCACATGTGCTTCTTTTTGTATTTGAAGTTGGCCAACGGCAAAACAAGTGTCAGCACTGGCTTCTCCCACCTCTCAAAGCTGTGCCTGAATCACTCTCCCATAGCCAGAGAGCAGCCCAGCTGCCCTCTGGCCAGGCTGCAAAGGTGATTGAGTTGCTGCTGGGTGGTCGTTTTTTTTTAAACCCACCAAGCATGCTAAGCCCATCATTAAAACACAACAAGCTGCTTAAAAGTAGTGGGGGAGACACTTTCCCTTGGTGTTATCTCTGAGCAGAAGACGGATGGCAGAGCTGTGCTCAGCGGTGTGTTTATTTCTCCAGAGCTTTGCTAATAAAATCCTCTAAATATCCCAATGACATTTTTAAACAGTGTTTGGGATCTGTTGCTCGTTCCCCAATAGCTTGGCTTTCGTTTCCCATTGCATTTGCTCCTAAATATCCCACCAAAAACGGCCCTTGTGAATTCTGCAGAAAGATAACAAGCAAAACTGTGTATCTTAGTAGACTATCAAAGAAAATATCATAAACATTGATGGGGGGGAGAAACCTTCCTATTTACGTGATACTCTCAGTATCTCATCCTACCCTCTTAACTTTAAATGAGGATTTCATGGCCCTAAAAATGTGCAGACATGCAAACTAGTTGGGTAAACTTATTGTGATAAATGGGAGTTTGCCTTATCATAATTCCCATGGCATTTTTTTTTTTATTGTGCAAGTGAACTGTTTTAGCTTGGCATGATTTCTTTCTGTAGGTCAGAAACCATAAGGAAAACTGCTAAGAAGAATCTCTTAACTTTAAATGAGGATTTCATGGCCCTAAAAATGTGCAGACATGCAAACTAGTTGGGTAAACTTATTGTGATAAATAGGAGTTTGCCTTATCATAATTCCCATGGTTGTGTGTGTGTGTGTGTGTGTGTGTGTGTGTGTGTGTGTGTGTCTGTCTGTCTGTCTGTCTGTCTATCTATCTATCTATCTATCTATCTCTATATCTCTATATCTCTATATCTCTATATCTCTCTATCTCTCTATCTCTCTCTATCTCTCTCTATCTCTCTCTATCTCTATATCTTTATATATCTCTCTCTCTCTCTCTCTATCTATCTATCTATCTATCTATCTATCTATCTATCTATCTATCTATCTATCTATCTATCTATCTATCTATCTATTGTGCAAGTGAACTGTTTTACTTTGGCATGATTTCTTTCTGTAGGTAAGAAACCATAAAGAAAACTGCTTAGAAGAATCTCAACATGTCTGTCTTGGTTTTGGTGCTTGACAAAGGGAGACTTAATACCTACTGTTCAATTCTATATAACTTTACAAAACCAAAACTAAAGAGCAACAACTCAAAAATGGTCTCATACAGTCTACTTCCATTGGTTGTTCATGGAGTATCATCCTCTTATTTGCTGGTCAACTTAGATGGGCCCATTGAGTAGAATTCTAGCCAGGGAAAAGATGGTGGACATCTATCTATTGACCTCGGTCCAATGACTTCGGCTCCTTTGATCCTTCCACCATCCAGATCATTGGTGTCTACTGATGTTCCTTTTTCTCATCTTTGTCTTCTAGATATGGAATGTGCAGATGTGCCTTTGTTAACTCCAAGCAGCAAAGAAATGATGTCTCAGGCATTAAAAGCCACATTCAGTGGTTTCACAAAAGAGCAGCAACGACTGGGAATACCCAAAGGTAGGTTGGAAGTGCTGATTTGCGCCAACGTGCTACAAGAGTGTGTGGTTTCAAAACAGGTGCAAGTTGAATGGGTTCGTGGATTGTATTCTAGCTAGAGCCCCTCCTATGTCATTCAGCTTCCATTTAGTATATAGAAAGCAATTTGAACATTGCACAGCATTTGGGGCGTAAGGGTAGCAGTTCTATCATATACGTATATGTTGTAGTTCCAAGAGCACAGAGTTCCTCAGGTGTTGTCTCCATAACCTTCCACAACCTTGAGACTCACCTGTCTATGGAGATTCTCAGTCACTCAGGTCACGGTTGTCCCAAAGGTGCTTTTTCAAGAGGCAACTGGACTGTCTTGTTTTTCTTCGAAGACATTTCGCTTCTCATCCAAGAGAGTTGAAGAAGCTTCTTGGATGAGAAGCAAAACATCTTGAGATTCATAGTTTCTTTGATCTGATACTCAACTAAGGGACATTCAACTTGATGGTGGAAACAGCTGACAACCTTTTTCTTATTTGTTACTATATTTTTGAAAGGTGGTTGGTGTATCATTAATAAGGAAGTACTCTTTGGTACTGAGAAGCTGACATAGGCAGTTCTCAACTTACAACCATAACTGAGTCTGCCCCATCATGGACATAACTTGTCATCCTTTAGGCCACCCATGTGACTGACCCAATTTTACAACTTGTTTTGCAATGGCGATTAAGCAACCTTGTAGAATGACTACCGCAGCCATTAAGCAAACACCCTAGTTGTTAAATAATCCAGGGGTTCACAATAGGCTGATCTTGCCAAAAATTTGAAGGAAATACTAGTTTTTAGCAAAACCAATACAAAAAACAGTCACGCAGCTATGGAACACTGCAAAGGGAGGGCAGTAAATATGGGCTGGTTGCCTCGTGCCTAATGTGTGGTCACATGACTGCAGGGGGAGCAGCTATTGTAACTTTGGAACTGGGTTGTAAGTATCCCTGGGGAAGTCTGTTGTACCTTCAGACACTTGCGAAGCAACCAGTCATCAGTTGATATCTACCTGCAAACTGAGCAGAATTGCAATTAATATGTCCCGGTGAGGGTTTCCAATATCTGATCATCCAAAGAACTTCTGAATAATATTTAGCTTCTTGCCACCTTGGATAAAAACTGCTGGAGAACTCTTACCAAACCAGAAGAGATATCTTTGTGTTGTTGCCCAACAGCGAATTCGGACAGTGAGGAGGTTGAGGAGGGACATGGGCCAGTCCTGGAGTCTGGGGAAGGCTCTGATGAGGGCTCTGCATCGGAGGCAGAGGGAGCCAGAGCCATATGCCACCTATCAGCTGCCTTCAGAGTCAGACACCAGTGAGGCAGATGAATAGCTGGAGCCTATTCCCAGTGTGCTCATGCACAGAGTTGCCAGATGAAGGGAACAGCTAAAGAACATGGGGGGAGTTGGGAGTAAGGCCATAGGTGGATGATGAATGGCCCCTCCCATAGGAAATAAAAGAGGAGCGAAAGGGGAGTGGAGTTTGCAGGAGACCATTAGTTCGCTTAATTGCTTTGTGACTCTCCGAGACTCCTTGCCAAGTTTTGCATATATCGTCCTTGCAGCTCTCCAAACCAGATAAGGTCTGTGACTATAAATCCTCCCTTGAAAAACTTTGCTAGATGTGAATGAGCAGAATTCATAGTCAATTAATAAAAGGGGTTTCCTTCATGCTCTTAGGAAGCCTCGGTCAGAACACTTTGCCAATTCTGCCAGCGTATTTGAAAAGGATTACAACTCACTGGATTATCAACAGTGAGGAGAGTACAGTATGACTTTTCACTGAGAGAGATACAAGGACTAATAATTCAGGCTAGCAGAGGTCTTTCAGCCTTTCCTAATAGAATGTTGTAAATGCCACTCCCGGTAACTCTTTTTTATCTGTGGTTTCCTCATGCAGATCCTCACCAATGGACAGAAACTCATGTACGGGACTGGATTATGTGGGCCATGAATGAATTTAGTCTGAAGGACGTAGACTTCCAGAAGTTCTCCATGAATGGAGCTGCCCTGTGTGCTCTAGGGAAAGACTGCTTCCTTGAATTAGCACCAGACTTTGTAGGAGACATTCTTTGGGAACATCTGGAGATGTTGCAGAAAGGTAATATATAATGACCAACAATGGGCTGCTTTGATCAGGACTCTACTGGAAGACTGCACAAGTTGATGGGAGTTCCTGAATATCCCAGTGCAAAAATCAATGTTCCTGATTCAACATCACTTTAATTTATTGTACTAATGAAGGCAAATACATGTGTTTAATTTATTGTGTTTAGTTATTCCTCACAGATATAAGTATACGGTATCCTTATTGAATATTTTGGCAGAGTCTGGTTACAGTGAAAGGCTCCCAAAACAGATTGCCCTTGCCGATTATTTTTTTTAAGGTAGTTTAATCTTTATCTATATTTTGGGATTATAGAAAATTGCTTTAAAAGAGATTATATTTATTTAGTGACTGTCTATGTAAGGTGTGTCAAAATTGTAACCTGTAGGCCACAGTTGGTCCTGGACAGTTAGTAATGTGGCCTACCAGATAATGAATTCTCTTTAGTTTTCTATATTTTTGATTATTTATATACATTAACTATATTATATGTTTTATATGTGGCCCAAGAGAATTCCTCTTCATTCAGTGTGGCTCAGGGAAGCTAAAAAGTAGTCTACATTATGGGTTGATTAATGCATCAACCCATAATGCAATCTATGGATTCCAGAATATCCTCAAATCCCCAAGAAATACCTTTCATCCCCCTCCTTAGGATATCTTCATGCTGACTCCCCAGAGAATTCTGGGACTTGAAGTCCATTCATCTTAAAGTTGCTGAGGTTGAGAAACAATGGATGAGGACACAAGTTCAACTCTGCAAGAGTGTACAGCACCACAGAGAGTTGATCAGGTTGCTGGCTTAGGCTGCATGCGGCCATCAATGAAATCAAGTTTGATACCTCTGGGTCTAGAATATAGACCAGAGGTGTCAAACTCGATTTCATTGATGGCCGCATCAGGGTTGTGTATGCCCTGGGAGGGCTGGGGTGTGTGGCCGGGAGTGGCTGTGACCGGGTTGAGTGGAGCCAGGGATGGGCATGACTAGTATAGGTGTGGCCAGTGGCATGACACAGGACTTGTGTCAGGGGCATCTGTGATGGCCAACTGCTAAGGCAGGACTTCCCTGAGACCCTCATTCACTCTCATTATTTCCTTCCTTCCTTCCCTCCCTCCCTCCCTCCCTCCCTCCCTTCTTCCTTCCTTTCTTTTTCCTTCCCTCTTCATTCTCCTTTCTTCTTCCTTCCCCTCTTTCCTTATTTTTCCTTCCTTGCTCTCTTCCCATCTTCCCTTCTTTTTCTTTGTCTTTCCTTTTTTTCCTTTCTCCTTTCCTGGCTCTTCTTGCATGCTCAAATGCAAAAGAGGAAACCTTTCTCCTTTCGCTTGGTTTTTAGCTTGTTTTGATAGCCCTCTGCCAGCAAAAACAGAGCCTGGGGAGGGGGCGCACGGCCTCCCCAAGCTCCATTTGCTGTTTCCAGGCCGGCCCCTTGAGCCAGATCTAAGCACCCCATCTGGCCCATGGGTCTTGAGTTTGGCACCCCTGTTATTGGCCCAAATGCTGTTGCAAAATTATACCTTTCTCCCACCTGAAGATGACTATTCCTGCACAAAGTCTTTTTTAGTAACCTTTCCATCATTGTGCTGATGCATTTAAGAAGAGGAGTTCTACACAAACAAGAGAACAGCACTGCAGCCACAGATAGGAAGTGTTTCTGTGCCATGCTTGAATGGGTGGGATTTTCCAGCCTGTGTATCGTTCACCAGCGTTCGGTTCTTTGCCAAATAACTGTGAAATCTTATTCTCCTTGGAGCCTGTGGGGAAAAGGTGCTAAGGAACCAAGTTCACTGCCAGGCTACACACAGTTTATAAGGGCAAAGCTGTGTTTCTGACACCACCTTTTTCCAAAAATAATAGACAGCATCAGCTATTCCTGGACTAACCTGGATAAGCTTTAATAAGTAACAGAGCAGCATTCAGTCTTGAATAATAAGGTGAAACCAATTGTAAATAAAGGGCTAAACCCACTGAGATGTTTGCAAACCATTTTGGAGGCTTCTGTAATAGGTAGAGACAGGTGTTTATTATTCCATTTTGGGAGGCAAGAGTGGGCTGGGACAGTTTTGTCTGTTCCATGAAATCCACTAAAAAGGTAAGGGATGTTGCCACCTTCTGTGGCTTCCTAAAGATAAACATGCCACCATTTTTGGATGGACAGCCTCTCATTTCTCTTGTTGGTGGCATATCATTGCAGCTCTTTTCTTCTCCTTTTTTCATTTCCAACTGGTTTTGGTGTGAGAGTTAACCGAACAAGCTACACCAGGGGTGAAATCCTTCTAGTTCGGCTTAGCTCAGCCGAACCGGTAGGAACGATTGTCCTTGATTCTGTGAACCGGTAGTAAAAAAAAAGCTTCTGAGGAGCTGTGAGCTGTGTGATCGCTGGAAGCTTTTTAAAAAAAACTTTTTAAGGCATTTTTTCCCCTGCTGGTTCACCCAAACTGGCATGGAAAAAAATGATTTTAAAAGCTTTAAAAAAAGCTGAAAGTGAAAAAAGCTGGCCACGCCCACCCAGTCACAAGACCCCCACCCCCACCAAGGCACGCCCAGAGAACTGGGGGCGGGGGGATTAGATTTCACCACTGAGCAACATACAGAGTATAGAAATTTAAGTTTCCGTGCGTTTTGTTTTGCTGTGTACACTGGCATCATCATGGCATACCTAATGCAAATGATAGAGCTGAGGTGGCGCAGTGGGTAGAGTGCAGTACTGCAGGCCACTTCAGCTGACTGTTATCTGCAGTTCAGCAGTTCTAATCTCACTGGCTCAAGGTTGACTCAGCCTTCCATCCTTCCGAGGTGGGTGAAATGAGGACCCAGACTGTGGGGGCGATATGCTGACTCTGTAAACTGCTTAGAGAGGGCTGAAAGCCCTATGAAGCGGTATATAAGTCTAACTGCTATTGCTATATCCCAGGCATCTAGGGTTTAATGATTTGGTTTACCAAAATCCCAGGTAACTTCTGGTGGGATGAGAAAAAAAATCATTAGATTGAAACTCTTTAAGAATCAATGAATGTAGAAATTACTAAACTGAACTGGAGTACATTAGCTGATGTTCCCCAAATAGTATGTCAACATCTTCAGTCAATTAAACAAGGACCCAGATTGTTGGGGGCAAAGATGCTGACTCTGCAAACCATTTAGAGATGGCTGAAAAGCACTGTGAAGTGGTATATAAATCTAAGTGCTATTGCTATTGCTACAATGACATTGATAAAGGTTGACTTATGACCATTCCTTGCTCTTATAAGAGCTGTGGTGACGCAGTGGTTAGAATGCAGTATTGCAGGCTACTTCTACCTACTGCCAGCAATACAATTCTCAGCAGAAGATGGACTCAGCCTTCCATCCTTCCGAGGTCGGTAAAACGAGGACCCAGATTGTTTGGGGGAAAATATGCTGACTATGTAAACCACTTAGAGAGGGCTGTAAGGCACTGTGAAGCAGTATATAAGACTAAGTGCTATTCAGGGATGGGTTTCCACCAGCCTTACTGCTGGTTGGTGCACGCACGATTTGTGCATGCTCTGTGCGTGTGCGCAATTGCCTGTAAATAGTTCTGCGCATGCGCAGAACCTTAAAAATGTCAAAAAAATCATACCACGGTGACCGGGGAACCGGTTCAGGGGCGTGGTGGACCTGCCATCCTACCGGTTTGACAACCCTATCACAATTTCCACTACTGTTTCACCTCAACCGGTGCGAACCGGTAGCAACCCACCTCTGCTGCTATTGCTCAATGCAAGGCAATGCATTCTGCTGCTTTGATGCTCATTTTTATTGTTTACCTGCTTGGGAGTAAGGGAGGGGTTCCTTAGAATTGAATACAGTGTTCTAGGAAACAACTTTAGTTGATAAAATTGATAGTCATGAAAACAACAAGCAAGTTTTTTTTTTTAAGTTGGAGATATTGGCAAAAGTTGATTAAGGTTGAGTTCTAGAAAATAAGGACTCTTTGCTGAACAAGGACCTGGAAATATATGAAACAAAACTTTGTTTTTATGGATTATTTGGAAGACGGCCATGTTGATTATTCCCCATAGCCTGAGAAATACAACAAGTGTAACACTGTGGCAATGCATTATCTGTATCATTATGCAACTAACAGAATTTTGCATACTGACATTAGGGAAATAAATGCAAGTTAAATCATTTGTACAAACATGTTCTTACATATATTTGGTTTGTTCTATGCACAGTCCATTTACTGAGGTCCAGAAATTTGAGCATTTGCTAGGTACCTTCAAAACAGTTAGTTTGGACTAGTTTTTACAATGGCTGAAACAGGTTGAAAAACAGTGTTTCCATTTCTATTTGTAAAACTAGAAAGGAGAAGTCACCATGGATCTGATAGCCATTATCTATGACTAGTGAGATGAAGATTGCCTAAAGCAGAGGTGTCCAAACTTGGCAACTTTTAAGACTTGTGGACTTCAATTCCCAGAATTCCCCAGCCAGCCATGCTTAAAGCTGCCAAGATTGGACACCCCAGGTATAAAGGATGACCGCTGAGTAAATTTTCATGAAGATGCTAAGGTTAAAGGAAGCCCTTCCTCCTTCTTAGTCATCTTTCAGTCCTATGTTCCCACATGGAATGACTAGTTTTGACCCATCAGGGAATGAAATGAGGATCCTATTTACAGTAGTGGCCAAAATTGTGGAAACCTTTTGTGGGGGGGAAAAAGTGTATTTTTGAGATTTGATGGCTAATAACACCACTTTTTTTAGTACTACCATAAAATTATATATCAATCGAAGGATAATTTAATCAAGTATGGAATGCAATAACCTTTATGAAAGATTTTCTATTAGAATAGCAGTTATGAAAAAAGAAAAGTATACATAGAAAAAAAGTTATACAAAAATTATCACCAGGTCAGATAATACTTAGTTGGGTAAACTTTAGTGTGAATTACGGCCTTACAAAGTCTCCCCATGGAATGAAGTCAAGTCAACTCAAGTCTTTTAGTTCTGCAGCTGTTATAATGTGAAACCAAGATTGAACGATTGCTTCTATTAACTGGGTTTTATTGCTGTGTTGTTTCTGACATAACTTTTTATAGAATACAGATAATTGAACAAACTTAATTGCATTACATTCTTGATTAAAATATCTTTCCAGTGATATATAATTTTATGGTACTACTCAAACAAAAAGTATGTTATTAGCCATCAAACCTCAAAAATGCATTCCCCCTCCCCCCAAAAAAAGGTTTCTACAATTTTTGGTCACTACAGTATTTTTGCTGATTCCGGAGAGAGGTCAGCCAGAGAATAGTGTACATCCATTAAAAAAGGACCTAGTTTTGACCTCTCCTTCTGCTAAGGGGGATGGGGAAGAGTTCTAAACAAAGCTAAGACTTGTGTGAGTTGAGTTGTGAGAGCATTGTGCCCTTTTCCCTCCTCCTGGACAGATCGGCCAAACCCCCAGATAGATAACCACAGGGAAGGGGACAGGCCAGGATATAGTTCTAAAGAAGGCACCAACTTTGTAGTCAACGAGAGGGCACTGTTGACTGTGAGGAACAAGGGTTTATTTTAGGGCACGGGGGATGGAAAGGGATTAATTTTGAATATTCTGAAATATATGTCAGTGAAGAAGACTTCGCCTGATGGCTTTGCTGTCTTTGTTAGGCAGTCTGTGGTCGGTGAGTCACTTCTGGCTGAAATGTTTCGAAATACCTAAGTGTGTTGGAAGCTTTGACCCTGGCCATCTTGATTATTTTGACCATGCAATTCTACGTGTTTGCTTTGGCAAAAGTTTTTGAAGTTATGGCGCTAGCACTTGCTGCTCAGTAGAATCTGGCTTAGTCCAGCTGACATTGAGCACAGGAGCTTCCTACCATGGTTAAAAAGTTCATGGGCCTCATAGACCCCTGAGATGCTTTTCTAGATTCCCCCAATTCCTCAAGATCCTCCTGCTGAATAACATAATTTTTACATCATCATTATATACTTTATTCCCATATCTTAAAGATCATTCAAATGAGTGATTATATACTTTATTCATTAAACATGAAATTCAGTCAGCTGAATATTCAAAAATGCACCACAAATACCATTGACTGGTGCTAATGGTTGTTATGGGTTACTGCTAGCGTCCTTGCTAACAACCAGGTATCTTTTTAAGATATACAATGCTCTGAGTAACACAGTTTTTTGCAGTTCCTCTGGTGTTGCAAGAAGCTACAATTTCTTGATATGTTTTATATAATACTTGGATGTGGTACCAAGTGTCCCGATGACAATAGGTATCACTGGTTGTTGTTGTTGTTGTTCATACATTCAATGTCTACATAAACAGTGTGTTGTCTTGGTACAGTTAATTTTGAGAAATAATAATGATAATAGTAACAATGATATTCATAACATTAATAATGATCACATAATATTAATAGAATTTGTTTATCCCTTTTAGTAAATCTTCCTTATATAATTAATCATTTCTTATGTTTTAAAATTTCTAGCTTCTGTTTCTGTTAGTTAGCCATTGGTAAAACAAATCTCATGTTAAAAAAAATATTCAATTCCTTCCTTCCCCTTATTTTTAAGTGTTAATCTATCCATTTCTATCCATTCTAATATTTTGTTATTCTGTTTGTTTTGCTAACAATTTTCATGGAGGGACGTAAGCAGTGGGGTATCCCAAGGTCAGGGGTTAGCAACCTGCGGCTCTGGAGACACATGTGGCTCTTTTATTCCTCTGCTGCAGCTCCCTGTCGCCAGTCAGCTCCACAATTGATAGGGCTTTCGGTTAGAGATAGAGGAAAAAGGACGCCGCGCTAGGAGGAGACTCTATGGTGGGGGAACCAGACTTCTGGTTGTCAGAGGAAAAAGGACGCCATGCTAGGAGAAGACTCTATGGTGGGGAAACAGGACATCCGAATGGCTCCAGAATTGAACGGAGGGCTTCCGGTTAGGACCTTTGTGGCTCTTTAAGTGTTTAAGGTTGCCAAGCCCTGCCCTAGATTCTGTCTTAGGCTCAGTACTCTTCAATAGCTTCATCAATGATTTAGATGAGGGAGTAGAAAGGGAACTCATCAAATCTGCAGACATTTTTTGCCTGAAATTTGTTAGCAAACTACTGAACAGCGATGACAGGACCATGATGCTTCTCTTATTCACACTTTTTGAACCCTAGTCAAATTAAACCAAAATCAATGAAAAAAATATGCAGCGATTTTGCAATGTGAGTAGACCGTGCCAAACGTTGTACTCATGAGATGTAGCTGCCAGCCACAAACAGCTTTCCTAGTATGATAAAAAATGAAATTTTGGGAAAATCCTATTACACAACTGTAAGTCATGGAACTGTATCAACAGCATTTGTTTAATAGACGCTAAGGAGGACAATTCTCATGTTTAACTTCCATTGGCCAGCTTGGCATGTGGTTGGTGATGACGGGAACTGTGCTCAAGCTGTATTGATTGCGTCAGTTTCCTCAAGGCATTTACATGTCACATGGGGAAAGTCTTGGAACTCACATACAAATTTTAATACAGATGTTCATGTGACGGAAAGCCCTGCTTACATGCACGCCACTGGACTCCACGGTGATTCATGCCTTTATGGTCCTCATGTTGGATTTCCATAACGGATGTCTTGGTAACTACCACTTCCAATGTTCAACATAGTGTTCCCATCAATTTTTCTACATGGGCTCGTTTTGACAAGCTTATCACCACGTTGTGTGATGACTTTGCATTAGTCACAGTTTCTCAGCTTCATAGACAGACAGATATATAGATATATAGATATATAGATATATAGATATATAGATATATAGATATATAGATATATAGATATATAGATATATAGATATATAGATATATAGATATATAGATATATAGATATATAGATATATAGATATATAGATATATAGATATATAGATATATAGATATATAGATATATAGATATATAGATATATAGATATATAGATATATAGATATTGTTGTTAGTTAAATTGTTGTTGAATAACTGAGATATTCCCTTTTGTTTATTTGCTATAGAAGAGATCAAGCCATATCCAGCAAATGGAATAAATGCTGCCTATCCAGAATCTCGCTACACATCTGACTACTTCATTAGTAAGTCCAATTCTTTTTTCTACCCTTCCTTCCTTCCTTCCTTCCTTCCTCCCTCCCTCCCTCCCTCCCTCCCTCCCTCCCTCCCTCCCTCCTCCCTCCTTCCCTCCTACAAGAGGGTAAATTAATGTGTGCAGAATATTGGGCTTTAAACAAATCTAAAAATGTGTTCTGTTAACTTAGAACAAATTTTGGAATGTGTGACCTAGTACACCTCTTCCCAATTACATCTGCCTGTCACATCAGATCCAGCAGAAAGGGAACCTTGCAGGATCTTTGGCAAATCCCAGACAGCGGCCTTTTCTGCCGAGGTGCCCACGTAGGTCCCTGAAACCCTGGATCACCACTTCATGCCATTTTTCTCCTTGCAGGTTATGGCATTGAGCATGCTCAGTGTGTGCCTCCATCAGAGTTTTCTGAGCCCAGCTTCATCACAGAGTCCTACCAGACTCTCCATCCAATCAGCTCTGAGGAGCTCCTATCTCTCAAATATGAGAATGAATACCCACCGGTCATTCTTCGCGACCCAATGCAGATGGACTCCCTGCAGACAGACTACTTCACAATCAAACAGGAAGTCGTAACACCGGATAACATGTGCATGGGGCGTGCCAGCCGAGGTAGTGTAGACAAATAGATAACGAAGGCTTTGGGCCATGGGGGTTGCTTCTGTTCCATTCCTGGTACTGCCACAAAACGTCTTCAAATCATGGTTTCATTCTGCTGGTGTGCCTTTAATCAGCCCTGGTGTTGCAGTGGTTAGAATGCAGTATTGCAGGCTAACTCTGCCCACAGTCTGGAGTTCAATCTGTGGTGGCGCAGTGATTAGAATGCAGTACGGCATGCTAGCTCTTCTGCTGACTGTTCAATTCCCACCAGCTCAAGGTTGACTCAGCCTCTCGTCTTTCTGAGGCCAGTAAAATGAGGACCTAGATTGTTGGGGGCAAGAGGCTGACTCTGTAAACCATGTAGAAAGGGCTGTAAAACACTGTGAAGCGGTATATAAGTCTCAGTGCTATCTCTCCAAGGTCAATAAAATGAGGACCCAGATGATTGGAGGCAATATGCTGACATTGTAAACCATCTCGTTAAAGCATTACAGGGCGGTATATGAATTTAAGTATTACTGCTATCGCTATTGCTATTGCTGGTTACTTTTGCTAAATGGTGGATAATTTTGGTATAGTATGCCTAAGTGATGTTACTGGGGATGTGTTCTACCCTAGTCTTCCCCAACCATGGACTTTGGATGTCATAGTTCTAGACATCTTGAGGAATCTAGAACTGGTAAAGGCTATTGAAGAAATTTCGTGCAATGGCCATTGTGTCAAAACTCGGGGAGGGGGGTAAAGATGTCTGTTGTAACTCCTCACTCAAATGGGGGCACCAGCCTTATTTGTAAATAGGGATGAATCACTTTGGTTTCAAATACACACACACACACACACACACACACACACACACACACACACACACACAGTATATGTATGTGTAGGACATGGTGGCTCAGTGGCTAAAATATTGAGCTTGTCGATCAGAAAGGTCAGCAGTTCGTCGCTTCGAATCCCTAGTGCTCTGTAACGGAGTGAGCTCCCTTTACTTGTCCCGACTTCTGCCAACCTAGCAGTTTGAAAGCATGTAAAAACTGCACCTTTGATGGGAAGGTAGCAGTGTTCCGTGCGCCCTTGGCATTTAGTCATGCCGGCCACATGACCAAGGAGACGTCTGCAGACAGCGCTGGCTCTTTGACTTAGAAACGGAGATGAGCACCAGCCCCTAGAATCGGGAATGACTAGAACATATATGCAAGGGGAACCTTTGCATGTATGTGTGTGTATATACAAACATACATACATACATACATGTGTGTGTGTGTGTGTGTGTTTATATATATATTAGATTCGCTGATATATATATTAGATTCACTGATAATGGATAAGAGCCTGTGGCCTAATGGCTAAGAAGTCTGCCTACTAGTAATATAGCCCAGGTTCAAATCCCAGTAAGGGTATGGCTAGCTGATGAGAGCTAAATAGCTTGAAATAGATCTATACTAGTCTCCCTTTATTTATTTATCAGCACAAATAAAACACACACACACACACACACACACACACACACACATATATATGTGTGTGTGTGTGTGTGTGTGTGTGTTTATGTGTATGTGTATGTATATGTATATGTATATGTACATGTACATGTACATGTACATGTATATACATACATACATACATACATATCTATTCTCCCCCCCACCACCATACCTTTAATATATATCTCATATACCTTTATACCTATATATATGTATATACCTTTAATATATACTTCAAACCTGTGTCACCCTTTCTTATTTAATAATAAATTGGATTTGACCTCATTGTTGGTCCCAGTTCTCATTCCCAGACACCCATGCCTACACTTTACAGTAAGGTTGAGACAGTTTTATTTCCCCCTCCCCCCAATAAAACCCAGCCTTTTGACTTGTTTTTTTTTTAGCACAAGAACCAACAAACCAATGAACACAAACCATACATCACCTATTGTTGTCCAATCACTAGACTAGCTGGGATTTTATATCACTAAAAGCAATGATTTAACCAAAGTTTTTGGAATGTACTACAGTTAGTTGAGATCACACTGTGATCAAGCCACAGTAGTAGCTAAGCTCACCTACCAACAATGTTTAAAAATGGCAAGATTTCTGGAAACATCCATATACTTTTTTTGGCAACTATTTGGAAGTCGTTTGCCTTCTAGGATTTATTTTTTTGTAATTTTCCAGTGTAGCCTACACCCTTGTTTTCCCATCCAAGTATTATCCTGGTTTAACTGACCCTGTGGAGCTCTTTTGAGATCAGCCAAGGTTAACAGGATGCAGCTCCCTCATTGGGCACATCAACCGACTAAATAAATAAATGTGATTTGTTTGTTTGTTTAACAAATTTATCCCTCCTTTGGGATCACTTTGCAGGTTTATGAATAAATAAATAGCACTATTTTGGCAAGGTGATGTATCTCCTCTGACTGATGGACACTTTTTCCTATGCTACGCTACGCAAGATTTTTCAACTGGAAATTCTACCAACAGATTTGTTGAAGACTTGCTTGTTTTCTTAAAAGCCATGCATTTGCTTTTGGGTCTTCTAAAGATGCAATATGAGAAAGGCATCACGAACCTTCCAAATTCTAGACTTTAGAGACTGTCTATACTTTGCTTGAGGGACGTGGTGGCTCAGTGGCTAAGATGCTGGGCTTGTCGATCAGAAAGGTCAACAATTCGGCAGTTCGAATCCCTAGCACCACGTAACGGAGTGAGCTCCCGTTACTTGTCCCAGCTTCTGCCAACCTAGCAGTTCGAAAGCACGTAAAAATCCAAGTAAAAAAATAGGGACCACATTTGGTGGGAAGGTTACAGAGTTCCGTGTGCCTTCGGTGTTTAGTCATGCCAGCCACATGACCACAGAGACATCTTCAGACAGTGCTAGCTTTTCGGCTTTGAAACGGAAATGAGCACCGCCTCCTAGAGTCAGGAACGACTAGCACATATATTCGAGGGGAACATTAACCTTATATTTTGCTTATCTCAAGCAACTGATTCCTGCCATTATTTAAATTCTTACTAGATATATTTTGGGGATGGGCGGATAGGGAGGTACATACTGGAAAAGACATGGAGGTCAAATCAAAACATGGCAAATATTCCAGTTCAAAGCATTATGTCCACCTCCGAGAGTTATTCTGTGGGTTTTAGTTACCACCATCTCTGCCAATGAATATCCACACACACCCGTCCCGCCGGGTCTTACACAATCCCAGCAGCTGTTTTCAGACTGGTTTTGGTCATTATTGAACTCAAATGATCCTACTGGGTTGTCAGTAAATCTGACATGTTTGAGCAATAGCCATTGAGTGGAATTCCAGAGAAAGCAGTGCAAGATCTTATTTTGTTTTATTTTGTTTGTTCACTTTTGAACCTGTGTGCTTTGGTAGGAATTCAGATTTTTTAACTGAAGTAAGAGTGATTAATCTGGGCAGAGTTGTCTGAGTTGACATATTGTACTGCGCTCTAAGAAGCCAAGAACAAACAACCCTCATGCTTGCCAGGACTAAGGTAACGTCTAATGGTCATGAGGAGGAGGAAGAGGAAGCAACAATGCACAACCTTTCCTTTTTAGTAACAGAGGGTGCTACACATGCAGCTGAACTCTGAAAGTGTTCAAATAAATGCATAATGATAGATAGATAGATAGATAGATAGATAGATAGATAGATAGATAGATAGATAGATAGATAAAGATAGATAGAGTTAGAGAAAGGTAGGTAGGTAGGTAGATAGATAGATATAGATAAATAGATAGATAGATAGATAGATAGATAGATAGATAGATAGATAGATAGATAGATGATAAATAGATAGATAGATAGATAGATAGATAGATAGATAGATAGATATAGAGAGAAAGAGAGAGAGAGATGATAGATAGATAGATATAGATAGATAGATAGATATAGATAAATAGATAGATAGATAGATAGATGATAGATAGATAGATAGATAGATGATAGATAGATGATAGATAGATAGATAGATAGATAGATAGATAGATAGATAGATAGATAGATATAGATATAGATATAGATATAGATATAGATATAGATATAGATATAGATATAGATATAGATATAGATATAGATATAGATATAGATATAGATATAGATATAGATATAGATATAGTTAAAGAAAGGTAGGTAGGTAGGTAGGTAGGTAGATGATAGATAGATAGATAGATAGATAGATAGATAGATAGATAGATAGATAGATAGATAGATAGATAGATATAGAGAAAGAAAGAAAGAAAGAAAGAAAGATATAGATAGATAGATAGATAGATAGATAGATAGATAGATAGATAGATAGATGATAGATAGATAAAGATAGATAGAGTTAGAGAAAGGTAGGTAGGTAGGTAGATGCGCACTCACATGCACACACGTACATGCCACGTGCTCACATACACACACAGTAGTGGCCAAAATTGTGGAAACCATTTTGAGGGAAAAGTGTACTTTTGAGGTTTGATGGCTGATAACAGACTTTCTTTTGGAGTTGAACCATAAAATTATATATCAGTGGAAAGATAATGTAATCAAGAATGTAATGCAACAAAGTTCGTTCAATTATCTTTATTCTATGAAAAGTTATAAGTCGGAAGCGACCCAGCAATAAAACCCAGTTAATAGAAGCAATCATTCAATCTTGGTTTCACATTATAACAGCTGCAGAACTCAAAGACTTGGTTCACTCCATGGGGAGACTTTGTAAGGCCATAATTCACACTAAAGGTTACCCAACTAAGTATTAACTGACATGGTGATAATTTTTGTATATCTCGTTTTTTTTCTATATGTTTCACTTTTCTTCTTCATAACTGGTGTTATTAGCCATCAAACCTCTCTCTCTCTCTCTCACACACACACACAGACAGACAGAGAGAGAGAGAAAGAGAGGGAGGGAGGGAGGGAGAGAGAGAGAGGGAGGGAGCCTGAAACTGGAAGCCAAAGTATAAAAGACGATACTTGTCACATTTGGTGAAGTTTCTTGATAAATAGCACAAGTGGTAATCTGTGTGCTTGGTGGTTTCCTTATAGCAGATCAGGTGGTTTCTCCATCTAACTCAGTAATCTTTATGAAGACGTCATTACTTCTCCTTGCAACATGTTGCTGTTAGGTGGAGAAATTGGAGATTGAACTACAGATTAAATGTGAGATTGAACTACTTTCAGTTTATAATATTTGCCTTGCTTGTAAGACTCTGTTCCTATCAAGCTCCAAAAACCAAGAAAGACGCACCCAAAGTTACTTCTAAGACGTTTCCTTTAATATTCCTCCCCTATAAGCAGAGAGACTCCCCATCTAAAGCAAGTTACTTGCATCATTAGAGATATTCTCTGACAACTTCTACGGAGGAGCAGGCTTGAGCCTCTTTCTCCCAACCAAACTATTTAAACTTACTGTCTCTGTCCTCTGGAATCCAGACTGTGTTCCACTCCAGAGCTGTCGTTCGGTTTGTTTCCCTCCTCAGGTTTAACAATATCCTTAACTGAGTAGGGAAAAAAGGTATATTTCAGAGAAAAGGTCATGTAAATGTTGACAGCATGGAGACAATGTTCAGGCAATTAGAGGCATAGATTCAGCCCTGTGAACTCTGAGTTCCCAATGGTCCCATGCTGAAGTCTTCAAAGGATGTACGTGATATTGCTTACACCAAGAAATGCAATGTCAGATGGACATGAGGCCTAAAGAAGGGAATATGAGGTCCACCCTCATTTCGTTGCAGCTTCAGCTTAAGCCTCTCCCTTACACCTGCTTCGGGCACCACCCAAGATGGCATAGTGCCCTTCTAACCCCATCATGCCAACAGCCCTTCAGGGCAGATCTTCACCTGAAGATACTCATGCCTGAACTCCTTTTCAGCAGTAAGGCTTCAACAAAAGGCTTCACGGTGGAGTTTCAGGACAGAAATATGGGGACTGCACAACTTCTTTTTTGTCTGAGGGCTAGATTAAGCTCTTGAGGGACAGGCTGGGGGCTGTGCTGCCAAAAAGAAGGGGAAAGGGATGCAGTTGAGGTAGCAACATGAATGAAGCTAAAACAATATTTCAACAAGGATGGTTACGGTGGTTGCTTACCATGTTTTAGAATGACTTTTTCTTTCCATCACATTAAAACATGATATTGAAGTCAACGTTGGTGAGGATCGGGAGGTAGTCAGGCAGTTGGATGTTATTTGTAGCCTGGACCTTTTACCCCGCTCCTTAGGAGGGCATCTCAATCACTGGTTGAAGGTGAACTTTATTTTCTTCTTGCTTTGCAGGTAAACTTGGGGGCCAAGATTCTTTTGAGAGTATAGAGAGTTATGACAGTTGTGACCGCCTGGCACAGTCCTGGAGCAGCCAGTCGTCCTTCCAGAGCCTCCAGCGCGTCCCTTCCTATGATAGCTTTGATTCGGAGGACTATCCTGTCCCTCTGCCCAACCACAAGCCCAAAGGCACTTTCAAGGACTATGTTCGAGACCGAAGTGACATGAACAAGGACAAACCTGTCATTCCTGCTGCTGCCCTGGCCGGTTACACAGGTAAGATGCTGGAGAAATGTGGGCGATACAAGCAGTTTCTCATGGCTCTGTTGACTCACTCAAGATGCTCAATTAGATCAGTCATGGATCTGGTGGTTTGCGTTTGTGCAATCGGCTAAGTCAATGTTTCTCAACCTTGGCGACTTGAAGTCCAAAGGACTGAAAGTCGCCAAGGTTGAGAAACACTGAGCTAAGTAATGGTTCCTTAAAATTTTGTTTAGTGTTTCTTTAGAAAAGAGGGGAATCCAGAATATTCTGCAAACTCAGCCCTTTCTGTGAGCTTATAATTCATCTCATTCTACAAACCAACAGGCTAAATTGTTTACCAGGTTCAGTGTATTGTATAACCGCAACCAGTGGTGGGATTCCAAACCTTTTTCTACCGGTTGTGTGAGACAGAGCGTTTTGCCCATGCCTAACATGTGCTTCACGCATGTTCACAGCACTCAAAGACCGCCATTGTCAGTGCTGGTGAGCTGAGCTGTGTTTTGGCTCAGCTGAGGTGTAGCAAGCCACTCTTCTGCGTGAATCAACAGAGTTAAAAAACAAGGGAATATAGGATAGGGAATGATGGGGGTGGGCTAACCAGAAGTGGTATATGCCAGTTCTCCAAACTACTTAATATTTCCACTACTGGTTTACTTGAACCAGTCCAAACTGGCTGAATACCACCTCTCACCATGACCCGTGTGACATTCTCATTGGCAGGAATAATGACAGTAACAATAACACCTCACCGAATCTAGGTGTTGTGGTCCATAGGTGGCCAGCAGAGCTGGCAGCAGAGTCAGACAGTGAGGAGGTTGGGGAGGAATATGGGCCAGTCCTGGAGTGTGGGGAAGGCTCGGGTGAGGGCTCTGTATCGGAGGCAGAGAGAGGGGTAGGGTCATCTGGGAGTTATGTACTATCTCCGGAGCCTCCAGAGTCAGACAGCAGCGAGGCAGAGGAACAGGCTCCTCCTGTTCCCAGTGCGCACATGTGCAGCGCTGCCAGAAGGCAAGAACAGTTAAGACAGAAGGGACAACTCGGGAGTAAGGCTTGGAGGTGATAGGCCCCTCCCATTGGACATAAAGGAGGAGCAAAGGCACATGAGTCTTTGCAGGAAGCAACTTGGTTCATGCTGGTCAGTTTACCTTCTGAAAATATGTTTGGACTCTTTGCTCCTTGTGGCCTTGCCAAGCTAATTGCCAATTAAGTCTTTGGCAGTGTTTCAAAGAAGATAAAGGTGGGTGCTTATCCGGCTTATCTCGAAGGACTTTGGCAGCCTGCTGTAGGACTCTTTACTCCTATTTGAAACTCATTACGGGCTCTGAATGAATATAATTCATAGCCTTTGAAAGAAAAAAGAAGGGTTATGGATTTAATTGTGTTCATTTTACTGTATCAGGAAGCCTAGGTCAGAACACTAGGTTACAAATACATTGGGTGTATCTGCATAAGTATGTTAAGCCCAAGTAAATAAAACCCTTTTATGATGTACTGTGATAGCTTGGTTCATAAATATACTAAGGCAATGACTAGATTATCACAACACACAAAACCACCGATTTGCAGTCCCACGCAATCTAATCTAGTTTTTGTACTGTCTGAATTTCTGCATATTCCTGGTGTTTAAAACATTTTAGACACATCGTATTTTATTAGAGATGCTTACAAACCTATCAAGACTGGGTATGGTTAACTGCATGCCACTGATGGAATGAAGAAGGAGCTTGAAATATATGTCTTGAGTACATCCCAGAGTTTACAATTAAGACTTATCTCTTTCAAGCTTGTATCTTAAACAGCAGCAGTGACAAAGTTGGAGCTGCATTTGAGACCACACCTGAATGTAATTCTTTTTATTTCTATATGGCTGATAAAATTTTTTTGTGAGTCTATACATGTATGTGGTGCCTCTGGGGAAGATGGAAGATAATTTTAGGAGCTGTATGCAAGAGGAAGTGGTTAGTCATTTTAGTTCTGAGCTATGAAGTGTATCTGTGGGTTGTAGAAGCAGTAGGTGTAGGTGAAGAACAGAAAGTAGGTATGTCGATTGAGGTTGAATGGAGGGAGAGGCTCTATTTAACCCTGATTATGGGGTAGATATGAAATGTATCGGAGAAGTCCATTGAACTACTTCAGATGTCAGGATAATGCAAGGATGCATGCTCACATTCACCTTCTATTGAGTGGAAATATGCCATCAACCAGTGGTGAAATTCAAAATTTTTATTGCTGGTTCTGTGGGCATTGCTTGGTGGTCGTAGCAAGGGAAGGATACTGTAAAATCTCCATTCCCTTCCCACTCCAGGGGAAGGATACTGCAAAATCTCCATTCCCTCCCCACTCCAGGGGAAGGATACTACAAAATCTCCATTCCTTCTCCACTCCAGGGGAAGGATACTACAAAATCTCCATTCCTTCTCCACTCCAGGGTAAGGATACTGTAAAATCTCAATTCCCTCTCTACTCCAGGGGAAGGATACTGCAAAATCCCCATTCCCTCCCCACTCCAGGAGAAGGATACTGTAAAATCTCCATTCCCTCCCCACTCCAGGGGAAGGATACTGCAAAATCTCCATTCCCACCACACTCCAGGGGAAGGATACTGTAAAATCTCCATTCCCTCCCCACTCCAGGGGAAGGATACTGCAAAATCTCCATTCCCTCCCCACTCCAGGGGAAGGATACTGCAAAATCCCCATTCCCTCCCTACTCCAGGGGAAGACTACTGCGAAATCTCCATTCTCTCCCCACTCCAGGGGAAGGATACTGCAAAATTTCCATTCCCACCCCACTCTGGGGCCAGCCAGAGGTGGTATTTGCCGGTTCTCCAAACTACCCAAAATTTCCGCTACCGGTTCTCCAGAACCTGTCAGTACCTGCTGAATTTCACCCCTGCACTCAACAGAATAATGAGCTATTATCCATCTATCAAGTCCTTTCCCAAGGAACTGAGATCGGCCAATGCTTGATACAGGGAAAAGTATCGTTGCAGGATGTAAGCTGGTCCAGGTAAAGCTGCCTTTTGCAATTGACTGGTGGTGATTTTGCCAATGCTGATGGTGTTCAAGTAGTGATCCGGTTGGTGTGAGATTCAACTATTGGGACTATCTTTGGTTTGTTTTTGCTTTTTTTTGCCACTGTTCAGTTTGCATTTCTAGGCAAGCATCCCCTCGAATTAACCATTGTTGATTTAAAAAAGACCAAAAAGTCTGAGTGGTGGATATTGTGGTACCTACAGGCAGCAGGACAGAAGAGAAAGAACTGGAGAAAAATCACAAAATACCATGTCCTTCAAATGGTTCCAATTCTTGATTTGATGATCTCCAAGCTGTACTAGTTCCCACTTGATGGTCTTCTTTGGATCCTATTATTGTTGCTTTTGCTTCCTGTTCAGAAATTGTTGTATATTATTAGATTCATTGGTGTTGTGGGAAACAAGAAGGCAACAGCGGCTGTGACTCCTGGAATATCATAAAGATGAAAGATTGGCAAGAGTTCATTAAAAGTGAGATCTGTAAGCCAAGAGTTCTTAGGTTCACTTTGCCTATCAATTCAGAAGATGACCTTAGCTCAGTGGTGTTTTTATCTTTTCATTTTCTTACAGTATTTCACTGTGATCTGGAAATGAATATTATAATGCCAGCTTTTCTCATAATAAATGTTGTAAAATGGCCAAACAGGCTTTGGTATCATGTGTTGTGATCTAGGCTTCCCCAAAAAGCACAAGGCAGATTCCTGGTCCCGACAAAACCCCTTTTATTAAACGGATGTGAATTCCTCTCCTTCACATTCAGCAAAGGCCTGGCAAACAGTCTTTCAAAGGAATATTTATGACTACAGACCTTATCTACCTTGGAAAGCTGCCATGTCAATATTGTCCAAATGAGGTGCTGTGCAAGGAAAGACTGGGCACAGAGTCTCTCAGATTCACGGACAGATCTTCACACTCCTGAAATGAATCTAACAACCAAACGAACAAATTGTTTGCTGCAAAAACTCACTCCCCTTTCTTTTATTTCCTATGGGAGAAGCCAATCACCTTCTACCTGTGACTTTACTCCCAGGTCCATCCTGATTTCTGAGTTGTTGTTTTCTTCTGGCAGCTCTGTGCATGCGCACACTGGGAACAGGCTCCAGCTGTTCCTCTGCCTAATTGCTGTCTAGCTCCCTAGGCACCTGATCACTGCCAGACAGCCTCGGCCCCATCTCTGCCTCTGATGCAGAGCCCTCATCCGAGCCTTCCCCAGCCTCCAGGACTGGCCTATCCTTCTCCCCATCCTCATCACTGTCTGACTCTTCTGCCAGCTTTTCTGGCCACTGGTGGGCCACAACATCATGTAAAAGGTTCAGAGATACTGACTTAATCCTTGAAAGCCCCTCATTTTATGGGAGATTAAGATGGCATTGTGTTTATCTCTGCAGTAAACTGCAAAACAGATGAACAGTCTTGCAGATTTGACTTTGTTGATAGTTTCACTGACAGCAAGATTATTTGTGCGGTTCGTAATTGCCAGTGAGGCACAACCCACTGATGATAACAACTTTGCTGAGAAGGTAATGCTTTTGGTAGAAACCCAATTTGTCTTTTGATGTTTTCTCAAGTTGGCAATGAAGGCCCAGTCTTCTCAAGTGCTGCTATCTATGCTCCACATCTTAACCGATTTTGGCAAATTGTCAGGGCTGCTCAGAGGTGTTGCAGTATTCCCCACCCTATCTTACTCCACACACCCATATCTTTATGACTAGAGCTGATCAAAAAGTTTGTAAAAGTTCATCTGTCAGATCTTCTTAATCAAGCAACTATATATTTTGGTGGTTTGGACAGACTTTGAAACATCACCTTCCTAACACATCTGTCTTTTGTTAAGTTAGTTCTAGACCAGGGGTCGGCAAACTTAAACACTTAAAGAGCCACAAATGTCCTAACTGGAAGCCCCCCCATTCAATTCTGGAGACAACCGGAAGTCTGGTTCCCCCACCATAGAGTCTCCTCCTAGCACGGCATCCTTTTTCATCTACCTGTCCTAACCAAAAGCCCTATCAATTGTGGAGCTGACCGGCAACAGGGAGCTACAGCAGAAGGAGGAAAGAGCCACATGCAGCTCCAGAGCCACAGGTTGCTGACCTCTGTTCTAGACCATCTATCGAAGCAGATGTTTTCCCATAGTTCTTAATTCAGTGCTACCTAGATAGGTAACGAGAGGTACAAAAGATAAGGGTAAGAAAGATACTGAATTCTGTAAGGTTGTAGTTGTGTGAAATTAGCCACTGCATACGTAAATGTTGCTTTATGACTTGTCTGATCACTAAATAATGATTTTGGCTTTCTTGAAAGCAGCCAATTAAGGTTACTCAAATTATAGTTAAAACAAGGCATAGGATAGCACAATATATAAACTCAACCATTACAGATGAAAACAACCAAAATCCAAACCAAATTCCTGTTGGGTCAGAACTAGATTTTTCCTAGTTTGCAGATCACAGAACTAAAAGGTTATTTCCAAAATTAACAATAATAATAACTGCAACATAATTACAATTAAAATATATATATATGTGAGGAAGATGGCAGACCAGATCTCTCATAGGCCCCCAGATCTCTTCTTTCTGAGCTACCCTGTATATTACCAAGTAATTTGGAAAAGATAAACAATTCTTACGGCTTATAGACAAAAAAGTGATGAAAATTCACTGCTATCAGCAAATGTTCCCATTCTCAAATACTACATTTCTGGATTCTCCTCTCCCCACCCCCACCCCCCAGCAGGATTACTGATTGATCAGATTGCCAGATCCACAACAAATATGTATGGGTCAAATTCACAATTCATCCCAGCTGCAACACAATGTTCAGGAGGCTGTAAACAGCAGTGGCCACCTCTACTATTTGTGTGAATCCTTGCCAGATGTCAGGCTTAGGTTGGCCAATTATGCACACCAAGATTTATGGAGTGAATCATAAGTGGCAGGGTTCAAACAATGTATTAAACTCCAAAAAATAGATTGAACAAATACAGAGGCTGTGTAAATGCAACACACTGAGCCAAAAGCAAATGAACACATGTTGGTTTTGTATGTTGTGCATATTAGACCAAGAAAGGAGGGGGGGAGTAGACCTGCTCTGACAAAGACCAACCTAACCTGGAAGTTAGATCTGGAACATCACAAATCAGTTTTGGTTTGGATTGTACTTTTGGGAACCACTGAATTAATTTAGAATGGCATAATCCAAGGGGAAGTCAAAAACTTTGGATTGATAGATGTTGCACACGCCCATTGTACTTCTTAAAAGTTCTAGTATGAGATTGTCTTTAGGCTGTTGGAGAAGACTTAACAAGTAGATCAGTTTTGGTTCAGTTACTCTAGTGACACCTGCTAGACATTTGCAAATGAGAACAAAATTAGCTGTTGGCATTCATGGTTGGCCAGTGGTGCGATTTTTCAGAAAAACTTTCAAAGAGACAAGTGTGTAAGAAAGAAATGGTATTAATTTTTAGTGTCACTTTTTTTTATTTCACACCCCTTTACTTTTCCTCACTTTCATAATGACTATAATTAAATGCCAAGGGAGGGATGTGCCCTTCTCTCACTCCCATTCTGTCCAGTTTGGAGTAATTTACTAGAAGGTTGCAAGGAAGACTACTCCTTTTGAGCCTATGTGTAGGTGCTCTAGATGTAGGAGATCCTTGTGAGATACTCTCTAGACCAGGGGTGTCAAACTCAATTTCATTGAGAGCCACATCAGGGTTGTGTTTGTCTTTGGGTAGTGGTGGGCACGTGGCCAGGGTGGGCATGGCCAGCTCGATATCACTGGCTCTGTTTTCACTGGCAGAGGGCTGCAGGAGACCGTCACAGCTGAAAACGGAGGCCAGGTAGGACTTGGGCAGGCGGGACATGCACAACCTCCCTGTTCTGACCCCCCTTCTCTGTTCAGAAATGAAGGCCAAAAGCCACGTAACTCAAAAGGTTTCTTTTAATCAGTCCCGGCTCTTGCTGGCTGCGAGCCCAAAATAAACAAAGATAATAGCTCTGGCAAAAGTCCTATAACTCATAACAAAATGCAAACCCAGCTTCTCTTATCTCAAAACCACTTATCCAAGTTGGCTTCTCTCGGGTTGTGAACGCGAACAAGACCCAGCACTAGAACAGGAACAGAACATTGACTTCTGCAACCAGGGCGTGGCACCAGCAGTCTCTTTATACTCAGGAGAGGATCCCAATGAGCAACAGCTGCTCGCAATCATCTCCTGTAGTTACTTCTTTGTCCTTTACGCTGAGTAGACCTAAACCTGCATGCATCCTGATACAACTCCCAAATGCTTTCAGGAACATTCCCTTTGATCCAATGCTCCGCCACTACCTGGTGGCCAACCAGTCTCTCCTTGCCCTGTTCGGAGTCGACACCCTGTCCAGGGTCCTCCATCTCCTCCAAGGCCGACTCATAAGACCCCTCACTGTCAGAGTCTAGCGGCAGTTCTAATGGCGCCTGCTGGGCCACAACACTCCCTGGGCTCCATTTTCGTTGGAAGAGGTCTGCAGGAGGCCATTGCGGCTGAAAACAGAGCCCAAACAGGACGTGGGTGGGCGGGACATGTACGGCTTCCCCAGGCTCTATTTTCACCGGCAGAGGGCTGCAGGAGGCCATTGCGGCTGAAAAGGCCATTGCGTCACAGCTGAAAATGGAGCCCAGGCCGGCCGTGGGTGAGCAGGACATGGACAGCATCCCCAGGCTCTGTTTTTGCCTGCAGAAGCACTGCAAGCCGGTCCTTTGTTGTTTCCAGGGCGGCCATGCAGGCCAAATTAAGCACCCTTGAAGGGCCTTGAATTTGACACCACTGCCCTAGATATTACTTTACATTCTGCTTCCCCCCACCCCCTGCTCCCCAATGAGACTTCCATAGGATTTTCTTAAAGCCAAGTTAATTTCCAAACAAGAATGGGAAATTCCATAGGGGCATTTATCTGCAAACAGCCACTCATTTGAGATGAGAAGGGATTTCTTAAAACTGGATATCTCCATCAGCATTGGCGTATTTTGAAAGGGAGTTTTTACTTCTTCTTTCTTTCCAGACAGTGGCTGATGGGCCATAAATTATTAACATGTAGGTATGTTTGGGTAGGCTAATCATTTACTCACTCATGTTTCTGCACAGCTGCTTCAGATCCCCTCATTCATCTCCCTTTTGCTGACAGTTTCATGTGGAATAGACTGTTCCTTAGCATTTTGTCACATAGGAACCACAAGCCGTGTTATGTGGGAAAGTGCTGCTCTCGCCTTTTTCTTAAAAAAACCAAACAGCAACAACAATAAAAACGCTCTGCTTTGCAAATGACCACTTTCAGGAGCACGAGGACATGTTACAGCTAAATAAAACCATAAGCATGCAATTTAACAAATCTTTTTTCTAAAGTAGCTGAAGACAGTGGTTGCATGATGAGTGTGGAAACAGTCAATGGGATTAGAAGCTGTTAGTGGCCTAACAACTGCTACTGCTTCTCTTCTTCTTCCTCTTATTCTCCTCCCCCTCCCCCTCCTCCCCCTCCTCTCCCTCCTCCCCCCCCTCCTCCTCCTCCTCCTCCAAATAGAATAGCAGAGTTGGAAGGGACCTTGGAGGTCTTCTAATCCAACCCCCTGCTTAGGCAGGAAACCCTACACCACTTCAGACAAATGGTTGTCCGATCTCTTCTTAAAAGTTCCAGTGTTGGAGTATTCACAACTTCTAGAGGCAAGCTGTTCCGCTGATTAATTCAGGAAATTTCTCCTCAGTTCTAAATTGCTTCTATCCTTGATTAGTTTCCACCTCCACCACCACCTCCTCCTCCCCCTTCCTCCTCCTCCTCCTCCTCATCTTCTTCTTCTCCTTTTACTTCTCCTCCTCCTCCTCTTCCTCCTCCTTCCCCTTCTCCTTCTCCTCCTGTGTTGGCCAACACAATCTTTGGCCAACACATCTGGAGATGACAATTTGGAAGAAAGTTGCCATCAAGCGACATAAGATATAGATAGATAGATAGATGATAGATAGATAGATAGATAGATAGATAGATAGATAGATGATAGATAGATAGATAGATAGATAGATAGATAGATAGATAGGATAGATAGGATAGATATAGAGATAGTGATCTCTCTCTCTGTCTCTCTGTCTCTCTGTCTCTCTGTCTCTCTGTCTCTCTGTCTCTGTCTCTCTCTCTCTCTCTCTGTCTCTCTCTCTCTCTCTCTCTCTCTCTCTCTCTCTCTCTCTCTCTCTGTGTGTGTGTGTGTATGTATTTCATTTGTGCTGATAAATAAATAAAGGGAGACTAGCATAGATCTATTTCAAGCTATTTAGCTCTCATCAGCTAGCCATAGTCTTATTGGGATTTGAACCTAGTTGATGAGAGCTAAATAGCTTGAAATAGATCTATACTAGTCTCCCTTTATTTATTTATCAGCACAAATGCAATACACACACACAGAGAGAGAGAGAGAGAGAGAGAGAGAGAGAGAGAGAGAGAGAGAGAGAGAGAGAGGAGAGAGAGAGATCACTATCTCTATATCTATCTATCCTATCTATCTATCTATCTATCTATCATCTATCTATCTATCTATCTATCTATCTATCTATCTATCTATCTATCTATCTATCTATCTATCTATCTATCTATCTATCTATATCTGATGTTGCTTGAGGGCACAAATGTAACAAAGGCAACAGTAAAAATAATGGCTTTCTGTCTGTCTGGTCTCCTGGGGTGAGCCGATAGACAGAGAAAGGATGCAGTATGCTTCCTCCCATATTTGGGCATACCAGGGGTTGTGACACAATACATGTACATGTATGTATGTATATATTCGTAGATTTTCACGACTGTAGGTATGCTGGTCTTGTTGTATTCAGGTCTTTTCCCATGTAAGATTGAGATTGTCTTGGCAACGTTTCAGCGAGGTCTCACTCGCCATCTTCAGGCTGGTGTTTTCGGCTTAAAGCTTTAAGACATTCCCAAAAAGTCCCAACAAGGCTGCTGGTTTACCAGGGACAAAATACAGTTGTGCTCGTTGCCAACAGAATATTCTGAAACCAAACTGCAAATATGTCACTGATTATGTATTCTCTTCCCAAAGGGACTTTCCTCAAACAGGGTTCCCAGTGTAGTCACCACTTCACAATCCACTGGGCGTATCATATTTTCATGGTGATGCTAGAGGATTCCTAATGTGTAACAATCCCCCATTGGCTGTTCTTGAACCACGATGAAGGCGAGACAAGGGCATCCATTGTGAATTGCATTTAGCATGTGAGCCACCTCTGACTGGCTCTATTCTTAGTCCACCCTTTTTCTATAGTACAAAGGTCAGCAGACACTGGGGAAAGAAACTCGGAACGGTCTTCCTCCTTCCTTGTGATGAGCGGAAGGGTTGGTTTCTTGCAAGCCATTCCCAAATTGAACAGGCTTGGTGGATTCTATTTGGGCTGAGAAGAGCCTTTTTTTAAAAAATTGAATTTCAAAAGGTTACACCACAAAAGGCAGATTGTTATTTGTGCCCAGAATGCCAACATCAGATGATTTTCTCTGTTTCATAATATATAGAATCTGTATGTCTAAATAAAGCCTAACAAAGACACTTTTGAGTTAGCAAGTACATTGCAGACTCTACAAAAATTAATCAAGAGGAGGGGTCTTTGCAGACCTCGAATACTGTACTTTGTTTAGTCTGGCTAATAAACAATGAGAATCCTTAATAAATTTCAACTTCAGTGGGACTCGTTTAAATAAAGTTTAAACACAACAAGAATGTGTTTGACCTCTAATGGTAAGGTAAAAGATGAAGGTAAAGATTCCCCTCGCACATTTTTGCTAGTTGTTCCTGACTCTAGGGGGCAGTGCTCATCTCCATTTCAAAGCCGAAGTGGTTATGTGGCTGGCATGACTAAATGCCAAAGGCATATAGAACATTATTAAGTTCTCACCAAAATGGCCCCTATTTTTCTACTTGCATTTTTTTTTGTATTTTCAAACTGCTAGGTTGGCAGAAGCTGGGATGAGTATCGGGAGCTCACTCCATTATGTGGCGCTAGGGATTCGAACTGTTGAACTGCCAACCTTTCTGATTGACAAGCTCAGCATCTTAGCCCCTGAGCCACCGCGTCCCAGTAGATATTTAAGCAGAGGTTAAATAGCCATAATTCAGGTAGATTCAATGATTTCTGGCATCCAATTGGTGGAATCACACGCCATTTTTAAATCTTGCTCCTAAAATTTGGGTCGCAATGTCTACATTTTCCTCGATAGTCCTCTTGCTTTAAAATCACAAAAAGGAATCCAAAAAGAAAACCCAGGGTGATTCTTGTTCATGCAGTGATGTGTATGTTCTGTCCCCTTTCTTCTTTGGATCTGTGACGTCCTCCAGTTTGTGTACATCATGTGCTTTTTTTGGAGTTTATTTTCTGTAGAACAAGAGACAGATGTGGTCCTATTTAAAGTCCAACAATCCCATCAGAGTTTGGCTCTGTTCTAGGTTCATCTGGCACACAGTTGAAGGAACAGAGAGTTTTATCAAATTCTGTCTCTTTGGAGACAGAATTCATACTTTGCTGGAGCATGTAGAAACTGGTTCCACTAGACTTGGCAAGGTGTACTCCAGAAAATTATCACTATTTATGTTGCCAGAACTAAGGAAACTCTGGATGTAGGAAAAGGAGTGGCAGAATTTGGAGATGGAGTTAAAAGAGGAACCAGCCTAGATTTCCTACATAGCTACAAGCGATCTAAGTCCAACTTCCTTGAACTCCTGTTGACCCTTATCTATCACCAAGCAATTGCTAACCGTTAGTTGAGTAGATTGTTCTGCATAGGAATGAGTAGCAATAAATCAGTTTAATTGGACCTTCATGTGTGGACCTGGTCTCCCCTGCTTGACATTAGACAAGGTGATCTTTGCATTCTCACACATTCTTAGGTGCTCCATTTGTTAGTTTCTGACTATGCAGTTTTCCTCCCCAAGTTATTTCTCATCCCTCCCCCTCTTCTTAATTTGTTAAGATGCTGTATAGAATAGAATTCTTCATTGGCCAAATGTGATTGGACACACAAGGAATTTGTCTTTGGTGCATACGCTCTCAGTGTACATAAGAGAATAAAATACATTCATCATGAATAAAAAGATACAACACATAGTGATAGTCGAGGTTACTAATAAGCTATCAAATCGTACTAGGAAACAAATAAAAACAATATAACTTGAAAGATACAAGCAACATTTATAGTCATAAGTGGGGAGAGATAGATACTAGGAAGGAAGAGATGAATAATAGTAATGCATTCTTAGTAAATTATTGACAGTGTTGTGGGAATTAGTTGTTAAGCAGAGTGATGGCATTCGGGGAAAAACTGTCCTTGTGTCTAGTTGTTCTGGTGTGCAGTGTCCTATAGCGTCATTTTGAGGGTAGAAGTTGAAACAATTTATGTCCAGGATGCGAGGGGTCTGTAGATATTTTCACAGCCCTCTTTTTGCACGTGCAGTATACAGGTTGTATACAGTATATAGGTTCTCGATGGAAGGCAGGTTGGTAGCAACTGTTATTTTCTGCAGTTCTAATGATCTTTTGAAGTCTATGTTTGCCAAACCAGACAGTTACAGAGGTGCAGATGACTGACTGAATAATTCCTCTGTAGAACTAAATCAGCAGATCTTTGGGCAGTTTGAGCTTTCTGAGTTGGCGCAGAAAGAACATTCTTTGTTGTGCTTTTTTGATGACATTTTTGATGTGGAACATATCAAATATGTTCTATCATATGATGTGGAAGCATAGATTCAAGATGCGTATACAGCATAGTTTCCATCTAAGCCATGTAGGAGAATGAAAAGCCAGATGCTATTGTGCTATCTCAATGTCTGTGAATTTCTCAGCATTCCTTCTTCGGATCTATGTCTATAAATTTAACAAATGAGTACTCCAGTACTCCAGCTGGAAATATTTCTACGCTAGTAAGATACATACTTTTGGGGCAGCAGCTTCACCAAACATCGGTAAACACAGCAGAAGGAAACTGAAATTGAAAAGGCATGATTGAGTTGACCTTAAATGTAATTGTGTTGAGTGTCTGAACAGGGACACCGAACAGAAAAATAATGAAACAGTGCCTCACATCTGACAACCTAGAGAGGAAACCACTGTTGTATAAAAGAAAGAGTTTTAAATGTCAGATCTACTCTAATTATTGCTGAAAGACTATTTAAAGGAGAGGTGAGCAGCTTGCACTTCCCTTCTAAAGCCTGGGTTGGACCCCAGAGCCTGCCAAAAGTAGCAGCTCAGCTTTTGTAAAGGACCAGGAGGGGAATATTCAACATATGGGAGTACCTATACTTAATTACGCTACAATTCAAATCAGACCAAAATTAGCTTTCAAGAGAGTTATAGATCTCTATGTTAAGATGAGACTCTGGGAAAAGTACAGAGAAGAGCAACCGGGATGATTAGGGGACTGGAGGCTAAAACATACGATGAACAGTTTTAGGAACTGGGCCTGGCTAGTCTAGCGAAGAGAAGGACCAGGGGAGACATGATAGCAGTCTTCCAATACTTGAGGGGCTGCCACAGGGAGGGAGAGGTCAAGCTGTTTTCCAAAGCACCCGAAGGCCAGACAAGGAATAATGGATGGAAATTGATCAAGGAGAGATTCAATCTGGAAATAAAGAGAATGTTTTTGAGTGAGAACAACTCAACTTTTGAGTGAGAACAAACAACCAATGGAACAGTGGTTCAGTTCCATTGCAACGCTGTTACCATCCCACCAAAGGTGGTTTCTATTTTTCTTCTTGCATTTTTATGTGCGTTCGAACTGCTAGGTTGGCAGAAACTGGGACAAGTAATGGGAACTCACTCCGTTTACGCGGCGCTAGGGATTCGAACTGCCAAACCGCCGACCTTCTGATCAACAAGCTCAGCGTCTTAGCCACTGAGCCACCGCATCCCTACCATCAAGGCATTTCTTGGTTTTGATTCAGCATGAACTCCACTCCTGTGATTTGTAAAGCATGGTATAGCGTGCTGTGTAAATGTAACCCATTGCGAGTTCTTTAGCAAACTGTTGTGTAAACAGGCTAACTATTTAGGATGGAGTCAGTTAGTATCTCTGTTAGCACCACCCAAAATGGCACTAAAGAAAGTTCAAAATGGCACTGAAAAAAGTTCTTCAAAGTTGAAGGTGAAGAAGATGGAAAAAAGCCTAAAAACAAATTGTATCTCCTGCCAGACTTTCCTTGCTTGGAGCCTAATCTGACTTTTTTTCCCAAGAAGAAGGGAACTATTAAAGCACCAAGTGATTTAATAGGGAGATTTGTTTCCCTCCACCCATGTTCAAATGTCCCTGTTCCATCCACCCACAATACCAGGGCTGCCTCTCCTTATATTAATAGCCACCAACTGCTCCAAGTTTGTTTGGGTTTTTCCCGCCCCCCTGTTAACTCAGTGAGATTGTGCAGTTTGTTCCTGCATCAACATGCCTTGGAAGGAGGCCAGTAATTTTCATACCTGCCTCCTTTTTATCACTTCTTGGTAAACACAGCCAGGAACAAAAAGTCAAGGTCGGGAGAGGCAGCAGGCAAGACGCGGAGGCAGGAGCCTGATGGAGGTCAGGTTGTGGCCAAGAGTCTTTTGGCAGGTGGGAGGGTACAGCTGCTCCTCCCTTGGCAACCGATGCCAAAATCCTGTCTAGGTAACTAAGACGTAAACTCTAAACTGGCGTACAAACATCCCATTGATTTTCCTATTCAGCAGCTGCAATTCCAGCAGGATCCAACTCCTTCGTTGAGGCACAAGCTTGAAAGACATCCTGTGTGAGCCCAGTAGGCATGTACAGCATGGGGATATTATCACAAGCATTGTGACGGCTCTCATGAATCCACTATAGCTGAGTTAAAATAAGCGAACTGTTAGCTGTGAGACAAGTTAGGACAAGGGAACTTGTCAGAATTTGGACTTTCTTATGAGAGTCTCCTCAACTGTCAGAATAGGTTCTGCTATTACCAGCAAAAAATATTTAAAAAGATGTCCACCAAATGTTGGAAATGTAATCAAGTACCGGGCACATATTATCACATGTGCTGGATGTGCCCAAAAGCATAGCCATAGCATCTCTCATCCTATCCAGTGGTGAGATCCACCCTGTTTAGCAACCGGTTCGGTGATCGTGCGATTTGCGCGCATGTGCACCGTTTGAGGAAATCTTCCCTTCCTGGTTTCTTCGGAGGAGTAACACAGCTGATTTGCGTGGCAATCTACTCTGCCGTGCGAATCAGCTGGGAAGATAAAGGTAGGAAAATAGCGCAGACGGACAGGAGGGCCCAGCTGATCACTGGAGCGAATTGGTTCTCTCACAGCTACCAGTTCGCCTGAACCAGTCTGAAGCAGTAGAATCCCACCCCTGCTCCTGCCTTTCAGGCTTCTAATGAAGATATAACTTTACAAAGGTCTTTCTTGTGTCAGTGTCCCCCCCCCCTTCTGCCTACCAGTTTAGAGCATGTTTGAATACTAACTTATTCTAATTTATTGCAGTGTTATTCTTGGATTTTAATAATAACTTTTTGCATTCACTTCACCAGTTTGATTTCAGGGAAGGAGAGTAAAATACGTGCTAAATAAATAAACAGTGAAACAGCTCTAACCTGAATGTGGTTTCCTCGTTTCTAATTGGTTCCTGGGGACAGCATTTCATTTATGGGTTTCATTTCTAGGATACTTATTTGTTTTTCTCCCTGTTCCTCTCTCATCTTAGGTAGTGGACCTATTCAGTTATGGCAATTCTTGCTGGAACTTCTGACAGACAAGTCCTGCCAGTCATTCATTAGCTGGACAGGTGATGGCTGGGAATTTAAACTTTCTGATCCTGATGAGGTAAGTATAAGTTTAATCTGGACTGTACATGTGAAAACCCTGAGTCAAATTCTATTTTTTTTAAAAAAAATAGAATTTTTAATTGAATACATTTTAACAAGATAAAAACAGTGCAAATTTTTAAGAAGAAACAAAATAAGGAGCATAGGATAAGATAGGATAGGATAAGATAGGAGGAAAGGAAGGGAAAGGAAAGGAAGGGAAAGGAAGAAAATGAAATGAAAGGAAGAAAATGAAATGAAAGGAAAATGGAAAGAAAAGAGTAGGGGAAAGGGGAAAGGAAAGAAAAGGAAAAAGAAAAGGAAAGGCAAATGGAAAGAAAAGAGTAGGGGAAAGGGGAAAGGAAAGGAAAGGGACAGGATGGAGAGAGAGAGAGAGAGAGAGAGAGAGAGAAGAAATAAATAAATTATAAAGCAATCTTTTTGACAGTAGTTATATATACCTTTATATTTTACCCTCCCTCTCAAAGGTTACATCATACAGTGGTACCTTGGTACTCGGCATTAATTGGTTCTGAGAGGTATGATGGGTAATAAAAAGGATGAATCTCAAACAAACCACGTAACTTACCATATGACCCTTTGTTTCAGCCAGGAAACATTTTCTGTCTGTCCTTTTTCCTACGTCAGTGGCCTTCTCAGCATGGCCAACTTCCTATCCACCCTCTGCAGCAGTCCCGCTCCTTTTGTAGTGACCTTCCCAGCACGGCTGATTTCCTGTCTGTTTCCCACACCTTTTCCCCTCTTCCTATAGCATCGTGTTGAATACTAAACAACGGCAAGTACTGGGACAACATATTCATGTCCAAATGTATTGAGTACCAAATTTGAGAGTTTTGAAGCAATCAAGTACTGAGATACCATAAGCTACCATTTCTAATCATGAAACCCATAAATCACAAATTAATTTTTGCCTCCCTTTTTAGCAAAAAGCCCATAAAGGGTTTCCAAACCTTAATAAAATGTAATTGTTGAACTTTCTCTATGCAAACAAGTTAATTTTGCCACCTCTGCTGGTTCCATCTTCACCAATCATTCCTCCCTTATGGGTATATCAGAGACTTTCCATTTTTATGCATATAATACTCTCATCAACAGGGATCATATATAAAAATAATCATCTGTGGCTCTTTTCTAGTTATCCATCCATTAATCCCAATAAGCAAATTTCTGCTTGGAGATAAATCTTAGTCTTTAAAATTTATTGTATCCATGTATGTATTTGAAACACAAAATGTTCTACCTTTTCTACAAGTCTACCAGGCATATTAAAATGGCACTTTGTGTTGCCCACATTTTCAACGTAAACTTGAAATACACTTACAACTTATGGCTACCATATTTTTCAGAGTATAAGACGCAGCAGAATATAAGACACACCAAGGTCTTGAAGAGGCAATTTTTAAAAAAAGTTTTTGCACTCTGCAAACCTCCCCAAAATGGCCCATTTTTCACAAAAACAGGCCATTCCCCCCCCCCCCCAAATGACATGGATAGCCTTTAGGAGGCTTGTAGAGTGCTCCAGGAGGGGGGCAAAAATGAGCAAAAAATGGCCCATTGTTCGCTAAAACGGGCCCATTATTGTCAGGAAAAGGGCATGGATAGCCTTTAGGAGGGTTATAGAGTCCTCCTGGGGGCTGGGGGGGGAAAGATTTCTGCCTTCCCCAGCCCCCAGGAGCACTCTGAAAGCCTCCTAAAGACTATGCATGGCCATTTTGGTGAAGGGGGTGGGGTTTCAGGAGCCAAAAAATGCTGTATTCAGTGTATAAGACACACCCAGATTTTCAGCCTCTTTTTTGAGGGAAAAAGGTGCATCTTATACTCTGAAAAATATGGTAATTTTTCTGGTGTCAAGTTCTTAATTTCTATTAAGGAATTTTTGTAGGGGATGACCAGGTTGAGCCAGAGGGAGGGGTAAAAAGTGTCATCAGTCATGGGTCCCTTCGTGCCCACAAGAAATCTAACTCCACTCTACCTTGAATTCCTTTTTATTCTTAACTTCTGCTCGTTTCCATTGACCGCTAGTAGTTCAGATTCCTATAGAGAGCTTAAGCATGCAATAATTTTAAATACTCATTTGAACTGCTGAATCTTCTGGTTTCCATAGTGCCTGGCAATTTCATGAACTACATCTTATGGGTTCCCATTCTGCAGGTGGCAAGGAGATGGGGCAAAAGGAAAAACAAACCAAAAATGAACTATGAGAAGCTGAGCCGCGGATTGCGCTACTACTACGACAAGAACATCATCCACAAGACCGCAGGGAAACGCTACGTGTATCGTTTCGTGTGTGATCTTCAAAGTTTGTTGGGTTATACTCCGGAAGAGCTCCATGCCATGTTGGATGTGAAGCCAGATGCTGACGAGTGAATGGATCCATTTTACCAAAATCGAACAATCCGCAGAACATAAGGACTTTTATTTCTTTCTTACCCCCCAATCCTTATTTTCCTTAAGAAAAAAAAAGAAAAGAAAGGAAAAAAATAGCATAATTTTTCATTAAGAAGGGGTAGGATTTTAAGCTTTTGAATGAAACTGTGATATAGGTTGGCTGGGAGGAGGAAGAACCAAGTTTCCAATTTACATCTTCTTGGAGTTGTATTTGCAGCTGGGATTTTAGAAGTCAGGAAAATGACCGCCATTTTGTTACATCTATTTAATGAATTCATATCGTTCCCTTTCTTCCGGTTTTAAAAACTGACAATTGGTGTGTTTGTAAGACAGCGCTGTCTTTAACTGATGGAGAACAGTCTTAAGTGGCAAACCGTCCTGTTTTACAGGGAAAATATATCTGAATAATCAAGTACTGTGATCTCAGATAATTTTTGCATTTCATAAGACAGATCTCTGCTCTTCTGTTTGTCGGGAAGGGGGGGGCAAAAAAACCACCTCTTTTTTTTTAAAGAAAATGTTTAAAAGAAAATTGTATTTTATTAAATTTTGTGCCAGTATTTTTTAAAATAGTCTTAAGCTCTAAAAAAAAAAATGGTTTCAGTATTGCAAAAAAAAAATGTGTTTGTTTTGCCAGCTGCGAATTTTTATCACCATTGAGGAAAAAATGAAATATGTCTATATAGAATTCCCCTAGAACTGAGCAGATGGAATAGACCAGTAGAATACCAAGATACAAGTGTAGGCTAAGAATGGGGAACTCTAGATGAATGGATGTTTTGCTTGAATGCTAGATTTCCTGCACTTTATTCTCTTATGTCAATGGATCTGTGCCTCTGCTTGTGCCTTTTTCAATCAAGTCAGTTTCGTACTGAGATGTTATTTAGATTTTTGTCTGCATGTTATGAATACATGCTTATCTAGGATACTTTAAAGAACAGTCTTATTCCACTGATCAGGTAGCATCTTTTCAGACTAACAGATTTTATTCAAAGATTTATGGTTTTTATTGTGTCCGTCTAGGAAAATGCTACCCACTCTGTCTCATTTTTGCCTACCATAAACTAACATGGCTCTCTTTCTACAATTATGCCATTGTTTGAAAAGTAGGATGGTTGATTCTCTTGTTGTGGGGACAATTCAATTGTCCATCTGTTATGGCTTGTTTTCTGCTTCTTTTCACAGCTATCGGTTGCTATGAATGTTTCATTAGTGCCTTGTTGGGAAACCCCATTCAGCGTGATTCTCTGAATCAAGCTGAATTGCTGGCTTGGATCAGGTTTACAATTCGAATCAACCATCTTCTACAACGATCTGCGAGTATTTTATAAGAAAAGATTCAGTAACCTCTAGGGATTCTGACTTCTGATCAATGTGCCTACATGCATAAGGGTGAGAATTAAGAGTAGATATGGAAGATCTTAGGGGTCTTATCTAATTTGGCAGATACTTCTGTTTTCATTGAATGGATGTAAAATAAATCAGGGCCACCAAGCGTGTTCCCAAGTTACAATATATATGCTCATTTTCTTCATGCTACGTTGTCCAAAAATAATCAGGCTTGGTGTTAGGTGCAGTTTAAGATGGGTTCCCACTCTACAGTTCCATCATCCTTATTTGGATACAAGAAAAGAATGCGAAAAATTGTTATCCTTTCAAATACCCAAGTCTTAAATATCTACTATCTCAAAAAGAAAAAGAAAAACAACCCACATTTTAAAATGCATCTTTAAAATATTTGAAAAGATGCTATTCATAGATGACCCTTTTCCTGCTAGCTTTTGCAGTTTGTTTGTTTGTTTTGAATATCTTTCAAGAGGAGGGCAGGTTGAAGTTCAATGGATTAATTTCTTTTCCTTTCTTCAGTGTGTATTAGAATATATATTTATGGTCATAGGGGAGCATAGAATGTGAAGATATTCTATGAATTTGTATGCCCTCTTCCTGCCCTGTCTCGAATCATCTGCTGATTTAAAAATATAACTCTATCCCTTGACTCATTTGTAAAGCAATCCGGAAAAGCCTTTACAAAAACTGAAATCAGGGCGGGGAAAACTTATATTTCTAGAGGGTTTGGATCCTAAGTCTTCACTCCCTGAGTACAGCCATGGCTACATCTATATTTCTGCTTTGTGGGATCAATGGCTGTAGCAGCCTCACAGCTTTTGGGTCACGTGAAACAATTGTGTCCTACACCGATGAAATATAATGGACGAAATACTCTTCAAAGAACAAACGTGGAGAGCCAACATTTGCAAACCGGAGAACAGTAATATGACCTTGAATCCCCTTTCCCCACCACCCCCACCCCAAAAAAACCAGCCCAAAACTGTAATAGAAATGAGAGAGCCAAGGTGGCGCAGTGGTTAGGGTGCAGTACTGCAGGCCACTTCAGCTGACTGTTATCTGCAGTTCAGCGGTTCTAATCTCACCGGCTCAAGGTTGACTCAGCCTTCCATTCTTCCGAGGTGGGTGAAATGAGGACCCAGACTGTGGGGGCGATATGCTGACTCTGTAAACCGCTTAGAGAGGGCTGAAAGCCCTATGAAGCGGTATATAAGTCTAACTATTGCTATTTCAGTCATGCAAAATTGAAAGTGGGACAAAATTCCGCTCAAAATGTCAGCGGAATTTGACATAGAGCAGGTCGGAGACCCTGCTGTGTAACCTGTAGGGCAAGGGTGCAAAAAATTAGGAGGAAATAAATTTAAGAAAAAAGAAACAAATGCACTCTATTTGAGGAAGACCATTTCCTCTAATTGAATTGTCCCTGCTAGGCCAGATTCAATCTGTTTTTCAAAGGCATTGCTACCTGATACGATAAAAAGGTAGTCTGTTTTCAGTTTAATTTGAGTCTCAAGCGAGTTCATGAACAAATTCACATCGTTTTCTTGGCAGCAATATGAAAGTGGTTTGCTTCCCCCCCCCCCAGGATTTGTGCCATTTGTGTGGGTGTCTTCAGCTTTTCAGACTAGCTTACAACTTGGGCTGTTCGAGAAGTTCACCCATCAAAGTCCTGGATGGGACTGACTCTATTTAGCTTTTCCATAATCAGCGAAGAGCCGTTAGATCCCTTCAAAATAACGCCTTTGTAGCGGTGAGGAACAACCTGGGTGCCCAGGAACACAGTTTGTCCCCCAAACCTTGAACATGGCCTTCGGAGCACCTCCAAAATTGGGACTAAATTTATTTATGTTTAATATGACAGAAGGGATTGAACGAAATGTGACAGAAAGGATTGAACAAAAGAGCCATTGTCTTATAAGTATTTAAATTAATTTGAATTAAAATTCCACATGAAATAAATTTTAGTTTTTCTATTGATACCATCTGTTTCTTGATGCTGGTACTGTCGTCTTCTTACAACAGACTCCTTGCATACAATTTAACAGAATAACAGAGTTGGAAGGGACCTTGGAGTTCTTCTAGTCCTTCCCCCTGCTTAAGAAAGAGACCTTATACCCTTCCAGGCAGTTGTCTTAAAAACCTCCAGTGTTGGAGCATATACAACTTCTGGAGCCAAGCTGCTCCACTGTTTTAATTGTTCTCACTTTCAGGAAATTTGTCCTTAGTTCTAAGTTGCTTCTCTCTTTGATTAGTTTCCATCTGTTGTTTCTTGTTCTGCCTTCAGGTGCTTTGGAGAATAGATTGACCCTCTCTTCTTGGGGCAGCCCTTTCTAACTTGCCACAAAGTGTGTCCTTCAGTCTGAAACAGGCCACGAATCTCTGAGCTATAGAATGAGGAAGTGAAACTTGTAGCCATGTCCAATTACATCCCAAGCAACCCCATTCCTTAGCAATGCTGACAGTTGTAATTCAATCCATGTGGAGGGTGGCAGATTTTCCATCACAGATAAAAGCCTTCTAGTACAGGTGGTCTTTGACTTGTAACCATTCGTTTAGTTACAACAGCACTGAAAATGTGATTAATGACTGATCCTCGCATTTATGACCATTGCAGCATCCATAAGGTCATGATCAAACTTCAGGCATTTGGCTACTGTCATATATTTGCAACCGTTGCAGCATCCCAGTCTCACGTGATCACCATGGGCAACTTTCCCAGCTGGCTTCCAAGGAGTAAAGTCAATGGGGAAAGCTGGATTTGCTTAATGACCACGTGTTTTACTTAACGACTGGAATGATTTACTTAATAACCATTGCAAAAAAGGTCATCAAATTGGATGCAGCTCTCTTAACATTGCCTTGTGTTGATCCCAATTATGGTTATAAGTCGAGGATTACCTGTGGAGCTGGGAATAGATTTTGCTGCAGTGAAGATTCATGCAAAATATCCTTTCAGAGTTGATTTCCTGCAGCAGTATATTTCACCTTTTCATAGAAGTCAAATCAAAGCACAATGAGTAATCATCTGCTGTGGACTCTACATTGGCGACAGGAAGGGCATCCAGCCAGTAAATAGTCAGCTCCATTCAGTTGTCCCAACCCCACCCCAATGTAAGGGATTAGGGGTCATTAAAAGACCAAAAAAATAGAAGTCAAATAAAAAAGACATGTTGCTTCTTTTGGCAAATGGGTTGAGTCTTTGCAAAAAATTCGAGCAGCTGGAAGAGGGTTCTGGAGATATGTTAGTGAGGTGTAGGAACTACTTCTAGTTCAATGAACTGCTGACTAAAAGTTTCAAAACAACTCAAAATGCCCCCCCCCCAAAAAAAAAGGATTGACCTCCAAGCTTAAGAGAATTGTGTGGCCTCCATGACACAAAGGACCTTGTTCAAACAAAGCACAACTGCCCTGCACAGGCCTAATTTCTGATATGGTTTTATATCAACCAGGCAATCATAAAGTGGGGCTGTTTGAAGCCATGAATGTACCATAATAAAGGCTTTTGCAGCTTCCTCAAGGACTGTCACTCATCAACATTCCTGAATGTATTTTCACTCCATCTCAAAGACTATCAGTGGAGAGGATGTGAAGTGGAGTTAGGAAGATTAGCGGTGATAGCTTGCTTTTCTTGATAACTTTTCGCTAGGGCTTCGATCACTTTTATAGCATGGTATAAGGTCTATCTTAGAGCGACATGGTGGCTCAGTGGATAAGACGCTGAGCTTGTCGATCAGAAAGGTCGGCAGGTCAACGGTTTGAATCTCTAATGCTGGGTAATGGAGTGAGCTACCGTTACTTGTCCCATCTTCTGCCAACCTAACAGTTTGAAAGCATGTAAAAATGCAAGTAGAAAAATAGGAACCACCTTTGGTGGGAAGGTAACAGCATTCCATGCACCTTCGGCGTTTAGTCATGCCAGCCACATGACCAAGGAGACATCTTGTGACAGCACTGGCTCTTTGGCTTTGGAGATGAGCACCGCCCCTAGAGTCAGAAACAACCTTTAAAGAGGGGAACCTTTACTTTTATAAGGTCTATCTGGGCTGCCTCTTCTATTATGTCCCTAACTGCCTGTTACAGAATTGCTAAAGGTGTTGAGAATATTGTTAACTCTCAGTAGCTCTATCCAGATCTGCAAATGCTCAAAACAAAAAGACAAAATCCTGATAATTCCACCACTCTCGGTCTTCTGGTATTGATTACCTCAAATATCCATAGTCTGTGTAGATAGCTAGGTTGTGAGCAGTGGAATAACGTCCATAAATTTAGGACGGGCTGAACATTCTTGGTATGGTTTAGAGGAAGATAAGCTTGGAATTTCTGGGGAAGATATGGAAAGAAGATTTTTGAGCCAGGAACACTGATAGTGGTTATTCTTGCAATGAAAGAAAGGAAATCTGGGCCAAGGGCTCAGTTAGATTTGATTCCAGTGAAATGAGGATATGAGTAGAAAATGAGAAAGAAGAAGGATTAGTGGATGTGGAAAAGAATGGTATTCCTAAAACCTGACATCTTTTATTTCTTTTTTGTCATCTATGGCAAGGGTCTCCAACCTTAGCAACTTTAAGAATTGTGGACTTCAACTCCCAGAAATCCTCAGCAAAGCAAATCTGGCTGAGCAATTCCTGGAATTGAAGTCCACAAGTCTTAAAGTTGCCAAGGTTGGAGACCCCTGAACTATGGTATTTGGGGATTTAGCCCTAAACCAAGAGATAAAGACTAGACTCTAAAATATTAGTGTAAGGAAAACAACTTGTATTGTAAGTAAAGTCACTGTATCACAGAATTATCATTATCAGCCTCTGAAAATAGACAATTAATATGAGAAATCTGACTGTTATGGGGGGGGGGGGGGTAATTTCATAGTTTTTAAAAAAAATAGATTTTGAACAACAAATTCATTTGACATGCTATTCAAATGGCTGTATCCTTTGAATTATGCATAAAAAGAATCATATAGCAGAAGCAATCTTTTCCAGGTCGATAGACCCAGCTATACTGAAATTTTAAGTTTCAGAATTCCATCCACTAGCCATGTTAGTTCCAGTAATTACAGTTCCAACACCATACACAGACTAAAGTGTTTTAGAAAATTTAACAATTAGAGTTGAAATGTTAAGTTTATTTCAGAGTTCTGAATGCATTGTGCAAAAACCTGGATACTCCCAACAAATATCTGGGAGCAATATTAATGGCAGCAAAATATACAATGGTCAAAAATATTTTCTGGAGATATGTTTCAATTTTTTTTTTTTTTTTTTATTTTCAGTCAGGTATTTATAAGGAAAAATGAAAGAAAAGTCATAGTGATACTTCTTAGTATTCCTACAGTATAATCCTTTGTTGATTCAGGAGTAAACCCTGCCAACGTCAAAGGAAATTTAGCCAGGGAAAATGTATATAATACTGAAGTTTTAGGACATTAATTCACAGTAGCTTTCTCCCAAGTTGTGTCTTCCATTTGTGTAGAAATCTGTAGGAGTTTAACACATTTGATCAGGAAGGCTGGTTTGGACCAACTGAAGATAAGACTATTTTTATACTGTTGGGTTTATACCTTTGTGGATTAAGCATCGGCAAATACTTGTGATTTTGACATGAAGCAGTGCATCTCTCCTCAAGTATATTTGGAGAAATCTTTATGGTTTAGAATTGGTTGATTTTTAACCACCTGATAGCCCTGCTTTATATTCTATCAAACTCTACACATTTGTTAAAGATAAAGAAAACAGACTTGTACTCTTTTATTCAATCATTTGTCTAGTATCTGGGATGGAGAGTTTAACAGGAAAGTCAGTGGCTGTTAATTAGAGCTGAGACATCATTCCTTGGTAGAGGGCAACAAATATTCCAGAAAGTTGAGTGTTTCCAATTAAAAGGTCTCAAACAGCAGACTTGGAGATGATATCTGTCCACTGAGATATCTTCCTACAATGGGTTGTCTTTTAGAAGCAGTAAGGATTTAGGTGGTGATTGGTATAATTTAGATTTGGGTAACTTCATCAAGATAAAAATAAGTTTGGATTGTGTAGCTCACAAACCACTCTGTTACCTTGTTTGCAAAGCTGGTTTGGCCATTGGCTTCTGCGCTTTACGGTTTGGCGCTATTGATTCTTCCAGCATCCATTTTGAATGGCCGTCCCTCAACTCTTGGTTCGTGTTGCTTGGTCTACTTAGTGCTGACTGGAAAAAAGAATTTGCACCTACAACTTTCTGGCGATCTTCCCAACATTTTGAATCTGATTCAAAATCCGATTCAATCTGTCCAGTGTTCACAACAGATATATATATTCTCAGGGATCTTGAAAGGGCAACGGAGAGCGAACCATGCTGCATGACATTGCTGGTGGTGCTCCTCCCTTATCAGTGTTTGTACCTAACTTTCTGCCATCTGCAGTTCGGCTGTTCAAATCTCACCGGCTCAGGGTTGACTCAGCCTTCCATCCTTCCGAGGTGGGTAAAATGAGGACCCGGATTGTTGTTGGGGGCAATATGCTGACTCTGTAAACCGCTTAGAGAGGGCTGAAAGCCCTATGAAGCGGTATATAAGTCTAACTGCTATTGCTATTGCTATCTACCTTTCAACTGCAGTGACAGACAGGCAGTGTCATATATATATTTTTGGGAAAGTGTGTATTCTCCTTGCACTAGCAGAGATATTTCACTCAGCTCTGTGAACGAGATAAGGAAGGAAGGTGTAAAGTTAATGGTGATTGACAATTGACAGCTCTCAGTCAAAAGGGGTTTAGGCCTCATTCACACATTACATGTTTGGCTTACTTTTAAAACAACAACAAAGGTGTTTGCTTAACCACAGAATGTGTGAAACAGTTGTACAAAAAGCCAATTCAGCATAGATTACAGTTACTGCAGAACTGCCAGTTGATTTTTTTTCCAGTTATTCTGATGGGGTCTGTATAGATGGAATGAAGTAGCGTCACCATTCCAAAGATGTCTGAAGTAAATGATGCTTGATATATGCATATCTATTATGACAGAAATATCTCCAGGAATTAACTGCCTCAGTGAACCTTTTTTTAAAAAATAAATATTGTGTTCCTTTTTTTTTTGTCTTTGTTTTATATCTGGTTTTTTTTTTAAGCTGATAAGTTTAGGAAAAGGAGAAAAAGATTGTTATATTATGCTCTTCAAGTATTTTCCGACTTGTATTTTCATATAATTTATATTTTATAGAAGTGAGGAAAAAAAATGCCTTAAAAGCAAAATGATTTTGTTTGTTTTGTTTTTTTTTGTTTATAAAGGAGAAAAAGCAGGTGCTTTTAGGAGAAAAAAAAATGAAAGAAAACCAAACTCAGCTGAGGTAGCTTAGAGATGTAGCGTTATCTGTGTTTTTTAAGAAATTCAAAATCGCAACCTCTCCCACACTGAAGACTTAATAGGGAGTGGAAGAGATTTTGTTTTGATTGCTGATGCTGGCACATCATTCTTCTGGAGAGTTTTTATATACTGTAGCCTTATTTCTGATTGTATTCAAAATTAAAATATTGCAAAGACATGCCTTGTTTACTTTTGTCTATTTGGGCATTTCTTTTCTTTAAGTTCTGTCTTCATTATTTTCATTAATAATTCAAGGCAGTGAACAGATCCAACACATTCTTCTTCTTCTATTCTCCCCATAACAACAACCCTGTGAGGTGAGGTGAGCTGGGAGAGAGTGACTTGCTCTGATCTAGGCTTCCCAAGATCATAAAGAGACCTTACAACTACAGACCTTTATCAGGCTTGGAGGGCTGCCAGCCGATATCTTCCAAATGCCACGCTGTAGCAGCAATTACTTGGCAAGAAGTCAGGAACAGATCTTCACCCTAACGAATTGAATTAATTGTCTCCTGCAAACTCCCCTCCCATTTCGCTTCTCTTTATTTCCTATGGGAGGGGCCATTCACCATCCACCTGTGCCTTTACTCCCAAGTCACCCCTTGTTCCTTAGCTGTTCCCTTCTGGCGGCACATTGGGAACAGGCTCCAGCTGTTCTTCTACCCCACTGATATCCGACTCCAAAGGCAGCTGATTGTCAGCGTTCCAAGTATCATGTAGAATTAAATCAGAGTCCAAGGCAAAACGATCCTTAAAGTTCCAATTTAATAAAGCAGACATCTTAGCACATCTGTGTTAATCCCAATTCTGGAAATGACATCAGAATTCCACTCAGTTAAAAGTTCATGATCTTGTCCCCACACCCACAATCCATCACATGGTCCAATTTTCTTCTTCCACGCTGCTGTCTCCACCCAGCTGCTTCCGGTCAGGTGTAAAAGTGCGGAGACAAAAGATGACCTTGGCTTCTAGACAAGAATGAAAACAATACATTCCACAATCCTACTCCTGTCTATTCCCACCTCCCATCAACTATACAAATGAAACAGCATAATGAAATAAGAGAAAGTGTGGCAGGCCAAAATTCTAAAAAGAATATAATTGCAGGCCTGACACTGATACTGTTGGATGTCCCTGGCCGCCTCTCAGCCTCCAATGCAGAGCACTCATCAGAGCCTTCTCCAGACTTCAGGACTGGCCCATGTTCCTACTCAACCTCCTCACTGTCAGAGTCTGGAACCAGCTCCGCTGGCCGCTTGTGGGCCCCAAAATGACTAATCCTAAGTCATTCCAATTTATTCCTAAAGCGGGACTAGAACTAGAACTCTCAGTCACCTGGTGATTGGTCACCCATTTGCTTTTCATGCCTAAGGTGGGACAAGAACTCAGTGATTGGCCCAAAATCACCCACTACACCCATGTTACACCTGTCTTCCACGAGCTGCACTGGCTACCAATTGGTCTCCGGACACAATTCAAGGTGTTGGTTATTACCTTTAAAGCCCTACAGGGCCAGCGTACCTTCGAGACCATCTACTGCCACATACCTCCCAGCGGCCAGTAAGACCCCATAGATTATGCCTCCTTCAGATGCTGTCAGCCAGACAGTGTCGGCTGGCGGGCCCCCAGAGGAGAGCCTTCTCTGTGGCTGCTCCAACTCTTTGGAATCAGCTACCCCCAGAGATCTGGACCATACCCACTCTCATGGCCTTCAGGAAAGCTGTAAAAACCTGGCTGTTCTGGCAGGCCTGGGGCTGTTGACCTCACTGTTGAAGTCCAGCCCTGATTAGAATGAATGTATGTAGTGTTGTGATTTTAAACCGTTTTGACCTTTTTTCTCTCTCTTTTTTTTTCTCTCTTTTTTTTTTGTAAAGAGAATGTCTGTTGTTTGGGAATCTCTAGACATGAGAAGCCAAGGATTATCTCTCCTTTGGCTTGTTAACAGACTCCTCACACATATCCCGACTCCTTCAAGGAGTTTGGACATGACAGCTACACCTGATAAGATAGCAAAGGATAACCAGCTTTTCAGCAGCCACTTCTGAAGCTCCAGGGCCAATGAAGATAGCCTAGGATCTGGTTTGTGTTCACTCCTCATCTTCACTCCTTGCAGTTACACGATGGAAACATCAGGTTAAGTTTGGACCAGCTTTATCTCGCTCACCCACCTGGTGGGCTCCTGAATGCATTACTTAGACAGGAAAGCAATTGAATCGAAGGACTGGAGAACTTCATACTGTTCAATCTCTCTTGGATGAATGATCCCTTCTGAATAGTTCTGAGCGACTTTTATGCTTCGAAAGCCTGGCTCCATTTTCCTGACCAATTCAAGGATTTAAATGAAATTGACTTGAGAATCTAGACCGAATGTCAAAAAGGATTTCCTTTTTTTATTTTTTTATTTTTATTTTAAACACATCAACACATCAACAAAAACAAACACATGACTTAAAACAACATAGGAACAAGAAGTTCCATCATATATCATACAGCAGTTCCGTATCGGTTTCTTTACAGTTAGTGTTTTCCCTCCTATACATTTCTATCTTGCATTCATGGTCCCCTTATTCGTTATCCATTTTAAGTACTATTTTATATTTATTTATACTTAGCTATTTATAACCAAATATTGTTTACCTATATTATGCTTTATATTCTCACTATCATTTATTCTCTTACATACAATTATAGGTATACATTCACATAGTTATTCTTTTTCTTTGCCATTCTTATACTTTTGTTATTCCATTTAAAAGGTTATAATATACAGTTTGGGTTGCTTTGTTTACCATCCCTAGCACCTGTTGATACACCACCTTATTTTCCCTTTCTTTTCTCCCTCCCTTCCTTCCTCCTCTCCTTCCCCTTCCTTCTTCCCTTACCTCTTCCCTATTCCTACCCTCTCTCTTCCCCTTCCTGCCCTCTCTCCTTCTCTTTCTCTCCCTTCCACTCTCCTCCCCTTCTCTTTCTCTCCCTTCCATCCTCCTCTCCTTACCTCTTTCTTCTTCCCTTACCTCTCCTCCACTCTTCCCTTCCTACTAACTCTCTTTCTCTTTGTCTCCCTTCCACCCTCCTCTCCTTTCCCTTCCTTCTTCCCTCCCTTCTCTACTTCCCAAAAAGGATTTCCTAAATGTCTCAAGAGTGGGGTTCCCCCCCCAAAAGGCAACTGGGGTTTCTTTGTTTTTCCTTGAAGACATTTCGCTTCACAGCCAAGAGGCTTCATCGGTTCTAGCCAGAATGGATGAAGCCTCTTGGATGAGAAATGAAACAACTTCAAAGAAAAACACAGAAAGTCTATTTACCTTTTTTTTGTGGGGGGGGGACATTTGGGACAGCCATGACCTGGATGACTGAGAATCTCCATAGACAGATTGCCTAAATCAGGGGTATCAAAATCAAGGCCCCAGGGATGCTTAGATCTTGGAAACCTTGGAAACAGCAAAAGACCGGCCCACAGTGCATTTGCCAGCAAAAATGGAGCTTGCAAGGGCTGCAGGAGGCCGTCACAGGCAAAAATGGAGCTCGGGAACCCGTTTTCATTGGCAGTGTGTTCTGGCTGCTCCTGGCACCCCCAACACGAGTGACGTTGAGCTGGCCATGCCCGCCCTGACCACGCCCACCAGTGGTGGGTTTTTAAAAAAATTGGAACTTGCTCTGTGGGTGTGGCCTCCTTTGTGGGATTGGCTTGCTGACCATGTGACCTGGTGGGAGTGGCTTGCCAGCCATGTGTTCTCTCTCTCTCTCTCTCTCTCCTTCCTTTTGTCTCTCTGTCCCTTTTTTCTTTTTTTCTTTCATCTCTCTCACTCTTTTACTTTCTTTTTTCTTCTTTCTTTCTTTCTTTCTTTCTTTCTTTCTTTTTCTCTCTCTGTGTGTGTCAGTCTGTCTGTCTCTCTGTGTGTATGTGTGTGTGTGTGTGTGTGGCAGTGGTGGGTTTCAAAAATTTTTGGAACCTCCTCTGTAGGTGTGGCCTGCTTTCCGGGTCCACTGGTGGAACCTCTTCTAACTGGTTTGGTAGATTTGACGAACCGGTTCTACCGAATAGGTGCGAACTGGTAGGAACCCACCTCTGACGCCCACCCACCGCCGAGGTCAAACACAACCCTGATGCAGCCCTCAATGAAATTGAGCTTGACACCCCTGAACTACGTAAATGATTGCCTCTTCAAATTGAAAGTCTCAGCTCAGTATCTGCCCTAGGCATCTTCAGAATGTCAGCAGGAGCACAGCAAGGAAGCGCATGGCTGCTTTACTCTGGTCCAGGGAGACACAGCAGACAGACAGGCTTGTATTCATTTCTCTTGCAATCAAAAGCTCTTTCGCCAGGTCAGAAACCGGCTACTCGCTGCATGTCAGCTTTGGAAAGGGCTGAAATCCGGGTCCGCCCAGTGGAATCGGGCCCGACTTCTTCTGCAGCTGCAGGTGACTCCAACAACTGGCTGGCTGGCGGGCTGGCTGGTGGAAGATGCCAACGTTGCTTTCAGAGTCAGCACTTTCCACTGCCTGCTCTGTTTTCTTTCAACCCAGGGTTTCGCCTGCTGGGCGAAGGCTTCTGAACAGCATCCAACAGAAACTTTCCAGTGTTCCTCTTCTCCCTCCCCCCCCACCTCCTGTCCCTTTCATCCTCCAGCCCACACTTTGCAAAGAAACGAGTCCTGTATTCAAGCCACAATGGGGTATTCTGCCAGGCAGTTCCTTTCAGTTGAACTGACAACTGCTTGTTGCAACAAAGGCCCGGCTGCAGCTCACAGGATCAACTTTTTCTCCTCTTCAAGCTTCGGCGGAAGACGAACGCCACAGGGAAAAATGCAAGGGCAAAGCTGCTAGAAATATGGAGGGATTTCTTTTTTTTTTTTTTAACCAGACGTGGGCTGGTAGAGAGAGCCATGGAGTTCCAGGAAGTTCTTGAGAGACCCGGTGTTGCGAATTGACGATGTCACATCTGCAAGACCAAAGTCAGCTTGAGGAAAGCAACATCCAAGGACTCTATAAAGTGGAGGAGAACCAGTGGTTGAGTTTGAGTCATTTTATTTATATGCCACCCTATTCCCGGAGGGACTCAGGGTGGCGCACAAACCCAAGGAGGGGAAGGGAAAAACACAAAAACTACAAAAGTACAGGGCATTTAAAAACAACCAACAGCCACACGATTCGAGAGGGGAAGGAAACTCATCGACCCCAGGCCTGCTGACACAGCCAGGTTTTAACGGCTTTTCGGAAGGCCTGGAGAGAGGTGATGGTCCAAATCTCTGCGGGGAGTTCATTCCAAAGGGCCGGAGCCGCCGCAGAGAAGGCCCTCCCCCAGGTAGTAGCCAGAAGACATTGGCTGGTAGACAGAACCCAGAGGAGGCCCACCCTGTGAGATCTAATGGGTCTTTGGGAGGTAATTGGCAGCAGGCGGTCTCTCAAGTACAAGTGAGATACAACCAGTTTCTGCCCCAGTGCGGGCGTACCGGTGCCTGCTGGGAGCACCAGGTACTGTTCGGGTACGGTGCTCCAGAAGGTCCACCCACCCGCCAGCGCTCCTTACCTGTATTTGAGTTGTTTGGGGCTTCCGCACATGTGCATGGAGCGTACAGCGCCTGCGCAACACTCCGCCAAGCAGCTGGAGCAACACGGGCAGTAAGTACACATGTGTGCACTGTGCGCATATGCGTGCATGCTGCATGTGTCCATGTGGTGGACGCCTAGCCCCATTGCACCACACCAGTTGCATCGGGATACGGAACCCACCACTGGGGAGAACATAGTGGCAGTCCTTCTCCAAAATCTCTCGCTTAAAGGAAACAAGTGTTGAGACAAAGGCATTGGCTTCTGGTCATTGTCATCTCGCGAAGATGTATTGCAGGTCTATCAGATCTGAACCTCTGAAATGTGGATGAAGAGAACGTTTTATGAACTGTTCAGTGCAATCTTGTGGTCATCCAGAATTTTACGGAACTGCTATCCTGAAACTCCAAAGGGCATCAAATATGAAAAGTCATCATGAGGGATGTGTCAGAGAGGATATTACCATAATTTTCTTCCGCATGGTGCCACAGGTAGCAATAGCAGACTTATTCATAGTGTTTTAACAGCCCTCTCTAAGCAGTTTTACAGAGTCAGCCTCTTTTCCCCCAACAATGTGGGTCCACATTTTACCCACCTTGGAAGGATGGAGGACTGAGTCAACCTTGAGCTGGTCAGAATTGAACTCCTGGCAATTGGTAGAATTAGCCTGCAACACTGTATTCTAACCACTGGGTGAATGGGTGGTGGGTGGGTGGGAGGGAGGGAGGGAGGAAGGAAGGAAGGAAGGAAGGAAGGAAGGAAGGAAGGAAGGAAGGAAGGAAGGAAGGAAGGAAAGACTAGCACTTAGACTTATATACCGCTTGATAGTGCTTTACAGCCCTCTCTAAGCTATTTTACAGTCATCCTATTGCCCAAACAATCTCGGTCCTCATTTCACCCACTTCAGAAGGATGGAAGGCTGAGTCAATCTTGAGCCTGGTGAGATTTGAACTGCCAAATTGAAGTCAGCCGGCAGTCAGCAGAAGTAGTCTGCAGTACTGCACTCTAACCACTGCACCACCATAGTTCTTCAATGAGTTACAAGGAAATATGTAAAATGACATTTATGCGCAAAGTTACAGATGTGATAACCAATTTGAAAATTGGGCTCAGGTACCTCAGTTCAGTTACTGTGGAGCAATTGATAGGCGATGGATCTCCATGAATGTTGCTCTCCCCAACGTGCTACTGATACATGAATGGCCTTTGATTTCCTAGCATAGATTTGTACTAGTGGCTAAGATCCTGAGCTTGTCAATCAGAAAGGTCGACAGTCCGGCGGTTCAAATCCCTAACTCCACATAACAGAGTGAGCTCCCGTTACTTGAATTGAATTGAATTGAATTGAATTTATTGCATTTATATGCTGCCCTTTTCCCCGAAGGGGACTCAGGGCAGCTCACAATTATATACCGCTTGATAGTGCTTTACAGCCCTCTCTAAGCTAATTTAAAGAGTCATCCTATTGCCCAAACAATCTGGGTCCTCATTTTACACAGTACTTGTCCCAGTTTCTACCAACCTAGCAGTTGAGAAGCGCGTAAAATGAAAGTAGAAAAATAGGAACCACCTTTGGTGGGAAGATAATAGCATTCTGTGCACCTTCAGCATTTAATGATACTGGCCACATGACCATGGAGAGATCTTCGGACAACGCTGGCTCTTCAGCTTTGAAATGGAGATGAACACCTCCCCCTAGAGTCGGGAACGACTAGCACATATGTGCGAGGGGAACCTTTACATTTACATGTTATTTTCATAGCAACTGGTCACCTTCACGGCAAATCATCAACAAGCTTTCTTAGCCAGGAAAATGATTTTTTTAGAACAATATTATTTTCCTTCCCTAAGCTTTCTGTGCTTAGCAGAAAGGGTGATACTGGCGTTAAGAGACTCACAAGTTTGGGAATGCAATCTGACCTAGATCAATGTTAGAGTTTTCTGCAGCCCAGAATTTTTTCTGGCAGAAGCTCTCATTTCTCTAGGCGAAGAGCCAGACTGAGCATTCTTGCGTTCTTGATATAAGCAATCATCACCTCTTGGAAGAGACTTGAGGAATTGAGATGTAGCCATCCCTCTCCATTTTCACTCGGCCATAAATATTCTAGTGATAAATCCAAAGCAGGTGACAAAGAGAAGCCACACAGAAGAGCATTTAGGGACATTGTCTCATGCTCTTCAAGAGCGGCTGAGTAGGATGAACTGTACATAAAGAGATGAACGTCATGGAAATCGTGACTCATCAAATACAGTGGTGGAACCCCCGTTCTCATGCCAGCATTTAACATCAGGAAAAGCACTGTGTCTTCACAAAGGCGGTGGCCGTAAATGCACTCATTCATAAGTACAGCCGGGCAGGCAAAAAATGTGAATTGGCTCTAAGAGGTCCATGAAATTGTGGGAAGGAGGCTGATATTCATACGGGATTGGTGCCTGGATTTTCCCTCAGGCTACCTTTTTTTCTGACATTCTCTCCTCTCAGTTGAAAAATAAAGTTTTGTGACTTGGATTGGGCTGTTTTTTCCCTTCCTATGTATCCTTGGACTTTTTTATTTTCATTTTCATTCATAACCTGAGATGTAGAAGAAAAGACATAGCAATAAATGATGGGGAACTTCTGGTTGAATTATACAAATGAATAAAGAGAGGGGGAAGTGGATGGTAGTAGTTGTAGTTCAGGGACGTGCAGTCACTAGAGGCAGGGGAGGCGTGGCCTCACCAGTCATGAGGAAAAGGAAAGAATTTTAAAGAATTTTTAAAAAATAATTAAAGCCAAGGTAGTTGCTACCAGATTCACAGTGACTTGGAACAGTGCTTAGTGTTAACTATAGGAGGAGGCCAGAGAAATAGGGACCTCCTGTGCATAAGCAATTTTTCACCTTTTAAGAGTTAAGCAAGGGTTAACAAGCAAAAAAATTCGTATGCAAAGGAGGCACGTGTTCTCTCGCCTCCTGTAGAGGGCATTTTTAGAGGCTTTTTAGAGTTCTCTGGGAGCAACTAGCTCAGTCTGACTCAGAGCTCTGGCCTTTCATGAGGGCAGGGCAGGCAGAAGCGGAGTTGAAATCGTCTCTGAAACAGCTGGAAAAGGTGCGTGTGTGGGGAGGGGGGAGGAATTCAAAAAGTTTGATCGGAAAGCAGCAGGGGAAGGGGGGGTATGGCAGAGAAGCTGCTTTCAAGCCTTTGGAAAATATATCCAATCCAACTTCTGCATTTGTGTTTGTTTGAGAGTGAATGAGTGAGAGAGGGATCCAATTTCTCTGTGTGCGTGTGTCTGTTTGAGAGAGGGGGGAGGGAGGGAGAGAGGGAGGAAGGAGGGGGGAGAAGAAAAAAAATGGGAAAACTTATTTTGCAAGGGGGAAAAATGCTGTCGCTTTAAATTGGAACTGAGCATGCGTGGCTGTGGAATTCTGGGAGTTGAAGTCCACAAGTCTAAAAAGTGCCTCACCAGCCATAAAGCTGACCGCACGTCATTGTTGTAGTTTATTGATCTTGTATGCCACCCACTCCCGAAGGACTCCGGGCGGCTCACAATAAACAAGGGAAGGGGATAAATAGACAAGACAGCTGATTAATCAGCTTATACATGCATCATTTTCAGTGATGAAGTAACTATTTTGTTTTATTTGGATCACACATTGCTATATATAGTTTTAAACCAGTGGTGGGTTTCAAAATTTTTTAGAACCTCTACTGTAAGTGTGGCCTGCTTTGTGGGAGTGGCTTGGCAGTTGTGTGACTAGGTGGGCATGGCCAACTTGTTAAATGTGGTGAAACTCACTTAACAACGCTCTTGCTTAGCAACCAAAATGTTAGCTCAGAAACTCCCAGAATTCCTCCTCCACTCATGTTGGCTCAGGAACTCTGGCATTGAAGCACACAAATCTTAAAGCTGTCAAGTTACAAGACCCTTGCACCCCTAACCCTTTAGAAAAAAAACCCCAAGGGTGTTCAAACTTGACAGCTTTAAGACTTGTGGACTTCAACTCCCAGAATTCCTCCTGTTGCTCTTCATCTTGATGATGTACAGACAGGCAGGGGGAGGGAGCTGGAACCGGTTCTAAACGGCACTGTAGATTTGTGGAACCTCTTCTATAGAAGAGCTTAGAACTGGCAGGAACCCACCCCTGTTTTAAACACTGTACGATTTCAGTCCAACCAGAGTATGGGTTATAAAACAGACTGTGTTTCCCCCAAAATAAGACCCAGTCTTATTTTCTTTTGAAACCCAAAATAAGCACCAGGTCTTTTTTGGGGGGAGGGGGGTGTCTTACCCACTTATCTTAGGCCCACCGCAGCCAGGCCTGCCATGCCTCGACACCTGTTGCGCTGCTGCTTGAATTCTTCTGTGGCTGCTCATGGCTGCTTGAAGCCAGATGTTGCATGGCTCGTCATCCTGGTGCTGTTGCTTGTGGCAGGAGGCTGTGTGGCATGTTGCGCTGCTGCATGTGTGAACGTTAGCACCAGCACAGCATGCCACGCGGCCTTCTGCCATGAGCAGTGGCACTGACATGATGTACTCCATGGCATCTGGCTGTGAGCAACCACAGAAGAAGTCAGGCAGTGATTCAACAGGTGCTGGGATGTGGGAGGCCTGGCTGCCGCGGTCCTAAAATAAGTAGGTGTTGGATGCATGGGGCAGCTCTACCTCCCCACACCACCCTAGCTTGATTTTTACACATTCGCTTGACCCAACCTCATACAACCAGATAGTAGGTGGGGCTTAACTAGGGCTCATTTTGGGGGAAGTCCTTATAATGGCACAAATGTGAAAATCAGGATAGAGCTTGTTTTTGAAGTAGGTCCTATTTTCGGGGAAACACGGTAGTCGCCAGCTTGGCAAAAGAAATGAACTCAGGCAATGGCTTGGTCAATCAGTTGAGGAAAATTATGGTTTAGGACAAAGTGTTAAACCTGTCTGTGTGAGTCAGCCTGTTGTTGCTTATTCAGCCCAGCCAGAGTTTTTCATTGTGATTGGAACATATGTCTCTCACCAGCAAATACAATGGCAGCCAACCTTCAAAAGGAAGGTTAAGAAAGAAGCCACTTTGATGTTGCTATTCCATTGACTGGAGTAAAAGGAAGCAGCTGCAGTTAGAATTAGGAAACAGGAAAACACCCTGAATTAGTCTTTTCCCTCTATCATGAAACTTTCCCTTGTTATATTTGTACAATATTCAAACTTAATCTCCTTACTTATCTAGCATGTATTTCATCCTGGCTTAGTATCCATTTTAATGTTCCCCCAAAGTTTGATCTGTGGAGAGCTGGAATGATTTTCTTACATTACCCCTTTTATGAAGATTCTTCCACTTTATCATTTAAACATCTATTCTGCCAGATCTTTTAGATAAAGAGACTGAAAAGGTGTGGGGCAGAATAATTAGGTTCTGTACCACAGTTCTTGCTTCATGTGTTGTCCACTAATAGAGGACAGCATCTTCGTAACATTGGAACCTACTTGACAATTTTCCCCTTTGCAGAGCTGGGATGGGCATGGTCTGGCATGACGTATCCTGCCCGCAGGCTGCCAGTTTGACACCCCTCGTCTACATGAATGGGTGGATATCTCTGGCTTCCTGACTGTAATAGATTTTATTAGGATCTTCACTTTCTGTTCACTGCTTCTCCCATCATTCCATTTCCTAGCTCATGGCATGCATTTTCCATGAATCCAGAACAGGAATGTGCCCAAGCTGGGCAACTTTAAGACCTGTGGACCTAAAGTTAAGACCTCCAAGAATCCCCCAGCCAGCCATTGAATTGTGGCCCAGAAGTTTTAAAGTGTGTCCGCATGCGTGGAGTTGCTAGATGAAGGGAACAGCTAAAGAACAGGGGTGGACTTGGGAGTAAGGCCACAAGTGGATGATGAATGGCCCCTCCCAGAAGAAATAAAAGAGGAGCAAAAGGGAGTGGAGTTTGCAGGAGACAATTAGTTCACTTAATTGGTTCGTGTCTCTCCAAGACTCCTAGCCAAGATTTGCAGATATAGGCCTGGCAGCTCTCCAAGCCAGATAAGGTCTGTGACTGTAAATCCTCCCTTGAAAGATTTTGCTGGATGTGAATGAGCAGAATTCACAATCAATCAATAAAAAGGGTTTTTGTCGGGACAAGGAGTCTGCTTCATGCTCTTGGGAAGTCTTGGTCAGAACAGACACCACAAGTTTGACACCCCTGATCTAAAATTTTGTCCAATGTTGGAGACATGGTCATGGAATAGAATTCATCACCCTTGTTCATTGACTTTTTCTCTAGTTTGGATTCTTTTTTCCCCCCCTCTCTCCCCTTTCAGGATTATTTATATGCACTTCCCAGGCTCTTCCTTCACCAGTCCTGAACTTTGTACTCATTTGTTCTCGTGACTGTTTCAGTCAGTCCCTTCAGCTGCCTAATTATTTTTTTGTAGTTTCAAGCTCCTTCAGTCAGGGTCATTTTCCCCTCCCCTTCATCATGAAGAATTACAGCCAACACATTTTTATATTATATTTTTGAATGGCTGGGGTTCTTTGGTTAAAAAAAAAAATCAGAAGGCTGTAGGAAGAAGGGCAAATACCGTTCTAAACAAATAGAATAAACAAAACTTTGGGAGGGAAGCCAGTTTTTTTTTTGTCCCAAAACATCCCCCAACTTCTAATGAAGGGATTAAAGCAAATATTTTTAGCTGATATCTCATGCTACCATTTCCTTTTCAGATGCACCATAGCTACTGCAGTTAGCTGCAACTTACAGATATATGTACCACTAACTAAGGAAGTGAATTGTATTCCACTGCTGGAAGACTCGGTTTGGAAGCCACCGAAAAAGCCATGCTGGGATGGCAGTGGTGGCAGCAGCGGAGGTGCCCTGGCTCTGCAGGGAGAGCTGGGCGAGGGCATAGTGAGGCTGGGAGGCATATGAGGGACAGCGGAACAGCCGCTCATGCAATTCCCCTCTCCAGCCGTGCAGAGCGCCATTCACTGGCATTTCGAAGGTGCCAAGCTGGGCAGTGGCAAACAGATGCTCACATGTCTTGGCTATACCCTAGGTCAGTGAATGGCGCTGTGCCTGGCTGGAAAGGGGGTTTGCTGGGTGGCTGCTCGTGAGCGTGGTCGCTTCATGGTTGTTGTGTTCAGTGGTGGGTTTCAAAAATTGTTCGAACCTACTCTGTGGGTGTGGCCTCCTTTGTGGGAGTGGCTTGCTGCCCATGTGACCGGATGGGAGTGGCTTGCCGCCCATGTGACCAGATATGAAGATGCCAACGACACTTGTCAGAACCACCTTAAATTACCTCACACACAGCACTGGCATGCATAAGAATAGGATGTAAACTTGTTTTTTAAAAGGCATTTTTGGTTCGCATTAAAACAACTTCAACACACGCAATGTTCTGATTGCACCACAAACGCAGTAGTCATCCTTACCTTTCACAGAGGCACTGAGTTTTATAAATAGGAGCATGATAGTGTAGAATAATCCTATCCAAGGACCAGTGGTGGGTTTAAAAAACTTTTGGAACCTCTTCTGTAGGTGTGGCCTGCTTTCCGGGTCCACTGGTGGAACCTCTTGTAACTGGTTCGGTAGATTTGATGAACCGGTTCTACCAAATAGGTGCGAACAGGTAGGAACCCACCTCTGGTTGTGTTGCACTGCTGCGACAGCGCAACACAGCCATTCGCCCCTGAGGCTGTGCCTGGCTCTTTATGAGCCCGTTTGCAAGAGAGCAGCCGCCAGGCAACCCCAAAACAATAAACCCTCCTATCATAATAAGGCCCAAGCCATATTTTGTGGGTAAATAGAAAATAAGACCCTTTCGGGGAAACACGGTATGCCATTGTAGCTCTCAAAATAATTCAGAAGAACTATACCTCCTGACACAGCATTATGGTGTGTTCCTTTACTGGCCAATGCACTTGGCTAGTTCCGGTATATCTCAAACTCAAGCAGGTTCCATATAAGTCACCTTAACTTCCAGAATCTCCCAGCCAGCTCCGTTAAGAATTCTGGGAGCTGAATATCACACATGTGGAAGTTGATGTAGTTAGGAAAACATTCCACTCAATTTTTGCAGGAGGAAAATAGCAATAGCAGTTAGAGTTACCGTATATACCGCTTCATAGGGCTTTCAGCCCTCTCAAAGCGGTTTACAGAGTCACCATATTGCCCCCAACAATCCGGGTCCTCATTTTACCCACCTCGGAAGGATGGAAGGCTGAGTCAACCCTGAGCCGGTGAGATTTGAACAGCCGAACTGCTGAACTGCAGTCAGCTGAAGTAGCCTGCAGTGCTGCATTTAACCACTGCGCCACCTCGGCTCCAAAACAGGCCATCATGCTACAGGAAGCAAAGAGAAAATGGCATCTTATCTTTTCCCTCGAGTTAATGTGCATCGTGTCCAAATTAAACCCTAGCGGTAGAAAAATCTCACCCATGGCTGGTAGAAATCCGGTAATAATTTGTTATCCTTTTAGAAGGAAAAAGCTGCTGCCTAAAGCAACTGTCTCACATTACAACAATCATATCTACCGTCATATCCATTTGATGTCCGGCAAGCTGGCAGGAAGCCCTATTGGCATATGGGAAGATCAGAAAGGACGAATGGGTGAATTCTAGGAGGTGTGTTCTCCAGCTTTGAAAACTTTTAAGCCACTAGGTCAGTGTTTCTCAACCTTGGCAACTTGAAGATGTCTGGACTTCAACTCCCAGAATTCCCCAGCCAGTGAATGTGAATGCTGGCTGGGGAATTCTGGGAGTTGAAGTCCAGACATCTTCAAGTTGCCAAGGTTGAGAAACACTGACCTAGGTTGATCTTATGCACAGTCAGTCGAAAATTGCCCACAGCCCTGCAGAAGACTCAGCCTCTTGAGACTCACAGGTAATCTACAGGGCACATAACAGCTCTCTGCCCATATTGAGTTGCCACAAACCCTGGCAAGATCCTTAGCCCAGCCCTCTGAGAAAACATATGGAACATCTGGTTCCAATCATCCTGCCAGCTTTTACAGCTTTCTGGCCTCCCCTTCTTCTTCTTCTTCTTCTGGGTCTGGTTAAATGGAAAGATTTTGTCAGTGCAAAGTTCTCGGTAAATCAGGAGGAGGAATGCCATAGCACTCTCTATCACTCCGGGCTCGTTTTTCATAAATAAACTCCGAAAACAAACAGAAAGCAGTGGCCAAATTGCTGCTACCCTCAGCAAAAAAATACCCTTCTCCTCCCTCCAAGAAAAAATCCTAGGTCAGCTAACCTGGCATGGTCTACACTGCTTGCCTTTATATCAGGGATGTCAAACTCGATTTCATTGAGGGTTGTGTTTGACCTCAGAGGGCTGACGTGGGCATAGCCAGGGTGGGCATTGCCAGTTTGGCGTCACTTGTGCTAGGGTCACCTGTGGTGGCATGAGCGCTCTGCCAGCAAAAATGGGTTCCTGAGTTCTGTTTTCAGCTGCCACAGCATCCTGCAACCCTCTGCCAGTGAAAATGGAGCTCAGGAGGGCCCGTTTTCACTGGCAGAAGGTTGCAGGAGGCTGTGGCAGCCGAAAACGGAACTCGGGAACATGTTTTTGCTGGCAGTAGCACCGCTGTCTGGTCCTTCACTGTTTCCAGCGTGGTCCTGCTGGCCAGATCTAAGTACCCCATGGGCTTTGACTTTGACCCCAAAGGTGGGTTACTACCATTTCAAACTGGTTCAGGCGAACCGGTAGTGGAAATTGCAACTGGGTCGCCAAACTGGTAGGGATGGCTGGCTTGACATGCCCCCAAACTGGTTCCCCAATCGCTGCAGCATGTTTTTTGTTGTTGACATTTTTAATGTTCTGCGCATGCACAGACCTATTTAGTGGCAACTGCGTACACGCATGGAGCAAATCGCGAGCACCGAATCAGCAGTGATGCTGGCAGAAACCCACCCCTGTTTTACACCCCTGCTTTATGTGGCCATTGACAAATTAACTGGCCTGGTAAGTTTTTTCACTGTTGCCTTCAGAAGCTCATATTTTCAGCCTGGGTGGACCCACAGCTCTTCATCCAATCCAAGTGTCAGCGTTCCAAGTATCATGTAGAATTAAATCAGAGTCCAAGGCAAAACGATCCTTAAAGTTCCAATTTAATAAAGCAGACATCTTAGCACATCTGTGTTAATACCCAATTCTGGAGATGACATCAGAATTCCACCCAGTTAAAAGTTCATGATCTTGTCCCCACACCCACAATCCATCACATGGTCCAATCTTCTTCTTCCACGCTGGCATCCACACCCAGCTGCTTCTGGTCAGGTGTACTGGTGCGGAGACAAAGGATGACCTTGGCTTCTAGACAAGAATGATAACAATACATTCCACAATCCTACTCCTGTCTATTCCCCCCTCCCATCAACTATACTAATGAAACAGCATAAAGAAATAAGAGAAAGTGTGGCAGGCCAAAATTCTAAAAGGAATATAACTGCAGGCCTGACACCAAGTCCCACAGACAGAAATAGGTTATGGGTAGCTCGTCTGAGCCCCGAAAAGGTAGGGTGAGATCAAACAAACCCAAAGAAGGAGGTAACCGGAATCCATTGACAGATACGTGGTCAGTTCGTTTTTCTTTTCAGCTGTGTGGAGAGGAAGTGTGATGTGCTGGAAGCAGCAATAACCGTGCTTAAAAAAAAACAACTCCTGGACGTTGACAAGGAATTTCTATCAGATCGGGAGGAAGAATGACTGCCTTTGTCACACTCCGAGATCAAGCAGGAATAGGGATTTTAATAGAGGAATGCCCTGGGCTCTTGGCTTGAATCAGGCTAGTAATTGAGAAAGTAACATCAGTTCCAGGGAACAGGTTTTTTTTGGGGGGGGGGGTGTTAAGCAACAGAAAGCTTAGTGCCTCCTTCCTCTAAAAGTAAGATGGATAGAGTCTCCCTGATTTGCTTTTACTGGCTTGCTGTTTTATTTTTTGAGAATTTCTAAGGGGCTGCCCCAAAGCAAAGGGGGTCAACCTATTTTCCAAAGCACCTAAAGGCTGGAAAATAACCAACGGATGGAAACTAATCAAGGACAGAACCAATTGTTCTGGCCTAGGCTTCCCAAGATCATGAAGCAGACTCCTCCTTCCGATAAAACCTCTTTGATTTAGGTTAAAGGGAATTCCTCTCCAGCAAAGTCCCGGCAAACAGTCTTTCATGAGATTTCACAACTGCTTTATCGGGCTTGGAGAGCTGCCAGGCCGATATCTTCCAAACGCCACTCTGTAGCAGACAATACTTGGGAAGAAGTCAGGAATTGATCGTCAACCAAATGAATTGAATTGATTATCTCCTGCAAACTCCCCTCCCCTTTTGTTCCTCTTTATTCCCTATGGGAGGGGACATTCACTGTCCACCTGTGCCTTTACTCCCGAGTCAGCCCTTGTTCCCTTCTCCTGGCAGCTCTGCGCATGCGCACATCGGGAACAGGCTCTAGCTGTTCTTCTGCCCCACTGATATCTAACTCTGAAGGCAGCTGATAACTGTGGGACAGCCCTGCCCATCGCTGCCTCCGATGCAGAGCCCTCGTCAGAGCCTTCCCCAGATTCCAGGACTGGCCCATGTTCCTCCCCAACCTCCTCACTGTTACAGAAGTGCTAGGAAACACATGAACACACAGGGAAAAAACATAGATAAATAAAATGCAACTACACAGAGACCAGTTTAGCCTAGTTTGTTGTGTGAGCTCAACCAACAGGGGTGACTTTAAAACTGCACAAATAATTCAGATGTTGCTGCACTAAGGACCGGAATAGGATGAGTCCTTTTTGCTCTGAGCTCAGAGTCCATGTTTTGTTTGAGGGGGAAAGTAAGGAGAACTTGCCCTTGCTGAAACTGAAAAGTACCTTCAGTGATAAATAGGGCAAATGGAGAAAAGACCTCGGAGGTGAGTAAAGGCCTAGCTGCCTCCATCAATCATCCTCCAGATGTGTTCATTCTTATTATGGTCAGCAGACATAAACATACCTGCTCTTTTTGATGTAAATGGAACATTGAGGCTGGTATGGCTGTTGTGTATGCATAGAGGATTTCAGACGAGATGTTAGATAGACATGTCCACAAACTGCTTACATTAAGATAAGATGCAACAGGTGGATGAAATAAATAAATTAGGATAGTAAGTGTGTGTGTGGGGTAACATTCGCAGCAGAATTTCACTGACCTTCAATAGGAGGAAAACTCCAAGCATTCGGCAATCAACAAGCCAACACGGAAACTCCGAAACTGTTCCATTTGGCACGCTAAAAATGTATGTCGATGATTTTTACAAGTACTAATCAATAGGCACCCCATTTGTAGTTTGGTTTTCTTCAATTGGACACTCTGCTTTACAGACCCATGGCCAGATTAAAACCAAATCAGCCTGTAGGGCAATAGAAAAAAAAATGTATAGATTTAAGGAATGTATCTTCACTGCTGTAAACATTATATCTGTGTTCAGGAAGTCAATCATATTCCTGTAAACTAGAATGCCATGCTGAATATTTCATCAAGGGCCCTCTTTCTGTTTCCTAAAGGTAAAGGTTCCTCTCACACATATGTGCTAGTTGTTCCTGACTCTAGGGGGCGGTGCTCATTTCCATTTCAAAGCTGAAGAGCCAGCGCTGTCTGAAGACATCCCCGTGGTCATGTGGCCGGCATGACTCAATGCTGAAGCCGCACGGAACGCTATTACCTTCCCACCAAAGGTGGTTCATATTTTTCTACTTGCATTTTTACATGCTAGGTTGGCAGAAGCTGGGACAAGTAGTGCCAGCTCACTCCATTACGCTGCGCTGGGGATTTGAACTGCCAAATTGTCAACCTTTCTGATCAACAAGCTCCAGTGTCTTAACCACTGAGCCACCACGTCGCCTTCTGTTTCTTACTGATGAACAAATTCCAGATTTCATTAAGCCAGGTTTCTCATTTAATCTCAGCCATGTAATTTTGTACATTAACCTGATTATTAATTACCATTAAATCATAAATCTCAGATATTCAGAAGAGTGCTTTGTAGGCAAGCTGGAGGACTCAAAAGAGATTTGAAAATATTTTGTGCAAACAGTATTTCACGGGCACTAGACATCAATATTCTGCTCTTCTACAGCCATGCTTTGGTGCAGAACTGAAGGTTAAAATCAGAATTCATTAGAGTGAAGTCTGGATTTCCCCCAAGATTTAGGCTTTGCAATGTGCTGTTGAATCCATATACATATCTCCAGATTTTAATTTCTTGCAGCTGCAGCAAATCCACTTGTAATTTGTTTTTTAAATGCACATTTTTTTTTATTGAAAGTAAATTGTAGGCTTTATTCAGAGGTGGGTTCCTACCAGTTCGCACATATTCGGTAGAACCGGTTCAACAAATCTACCGAACCGGTTAGAAGAGGTTCCACCAGTGGACCCGGAAAGCAGGCCACACCTACAGAAGAGGTTCCATTTTTTTTTGAAACCCACCACTGGTCCTTGGATATGATTATTCTACACTATCATGCTCATATTTATAAAACTCAGTGCCTCTGTGAAAGGTAAGGATGACTACTGCGTTTGTGGTGCAATCAGAACATTGCGTGTGTTGAAGTTGTTTTAACGCAAACCAAAGATGCCTTTTAAAAAACAAGTTTACATCATATTCTTATGCATGCTGGTGCTGTGTGTGAGGTAATTTAAGGTGGTTCTGACAAGTGTCGTCGGCATCTTCATATCCGGTCACCTGGGCGGCAAGCCACCCCCACAAAGGAGGCCACACCCACAGAGTAGGTTCGAACAATTTTTGAAACCCACCACTGGCTTTATTTATCACACTTGGCTACGAGGGGTTGCCTTGTAAGATGTTTGAGCTTGCCAAGAGACTTTGCAGGGTTTCTGAGCCCTTTTGAGAGAACGAATATGTAGCAGAAGGAATCAAAATCATGGCAGGTAAAGTAAGGCAGCATTCTGGATTGTAGAAGATGGGAGCTGTGTTGCCTCGGAAAGCAGCTTTGAAGGAGTGGTTCCCTCACCATAAAGTATGAGTGGAGTGAAACAGCCCTTTAAAGCCTTACACAACTTTAGTCAACTGTAGGATATACAACTTCTGTTTGGCTATGAAACAATTTACATAAATTATCACAAGTGGGGGAAAAATAAGCTGAGGATCAGAACCAACTAACCACTGCTTCTATTTTTTTCTAATTTTTATTTAGAGTTTTTTTCTTTGACAAACGTAACTGCTTAGTGTGAACAGTTTATTGTCTGGGTCAATTTGCTTTATAAAGGTAATGGTAACGGTTCCCCTCACACATATTGCTAGTCATTCCCTCCTCTTGGGAGCAGTACTCATCTCCGTTTCAAAGCCAATGAGCCAGCACTATCCGAAGACGTCTCCATGGTCATGTGGCCAACATGATTCAACACCAAAGGCACACAGAACGCTGTTACCTTTCTACCAAAGGTGGTTCCTATTTTTCTACTTGCATTTTTACATGCTTTCGAACTGCTGGGTTGGCAGAATCTGGGACAAGTAACGGGAGCTCACTCCATTACGCGGTATTAGGGATTCAAACCGTCGAATTTGAATAGCAATAGCAGTAGACTTATATACCGCTTCATAGGGCTTTCAGCCCTCTCTAAGCGGTTTTACAGAGTCAGCATATTGCCCCCAACAACAATCCGGGTCCTCATTTTACCCACCTCAGAAGGATGGAAGGCTGAGTCAACCCTGAGCCGGTGAGATTTGAATACTAACAATAATATTGTTTAGGTATACATAGTAATACCCTTTCAACTTCTAACATTTATATGTACACAGTAACCATAATGTATTATATTGTGTAGAAGTATACATAATAATATTTTCCCAATTTCTAACTTCTACCTCTATTTTCTAACCCTTAGTAAAACAAATCCCATATTAGGCGGTATTCTGTATCTATCCATCATCTCTTGCCCTTTTTAATATTTCAACTCTTACTGACTTTTTGACAACTCTCTCATGCTCCTCCCTTGGCAACACCAACTACTGCTTCTAAAGGCAGGATAAAAACATTATAGAAATTCTCTACAGAACTTAGAGAAATCTTGAAAGGTTTACTAGTATCCATGATATCTACCTTCCTTCTTTGAAAGGGTAAAAAATTGCTTCTCTCTTTAGAACATGTACGTGAGAAGTAATCATCAAGAGCGTCTCTTGTCCACCACAGAAACCAGCAGCAATCTTTCAGAATTCTTTATTTGGTCAAACTGTGAAATAGAGTTTGTCAGCATTTCTTTCTTTCTTTTTTTCCCAAGAAACCAATAACCTTTTATGTCAACTTGCCTCTGTGTAACCCTCTTTACTCAGGACTTTGGGCGCCTACATTCTGAACATGTTGGGTCTTTGCTTACTCATTTATCCAAAAGTATCCTAATGTAATTATACAGACTTGTGTTCCCAGAGCAGCGACTCTTTTCAAAATCTTTCAGAATTTCACCAGGCACCATGGGAGGTCCTTCTTCTGGCAAATCGAAGGAGGTGGCTGCCAAGAATAACTTTGTCTAGATGGTGGAGATTTAGTTGTCCACTCCCAAGCTTCTCTTGTCTTCTCCACGCCCACCTAACATGCCCTTCTCCTTTTTGAGTAGAGGACAATCAGCTGAGGTCCCCTCAATGAATTCTGAGAATTGCCTGAAATGAATTATGGAGCCATTTCACTGGTGCAAAATGAGTCCCTTAATTGAAATGTCAATGCACTGTCCCTTCCACCCCCACATAAACACACACACACACACACACACACAGAGAGACACAAACACACACACACGGAGGAGGGAACTGTGGGAAGTACATTTTCCTACTTTTCTCCTTATCTCTGGGGAAAAAAAACACCACCACCAAAATGGCTACTTTGGAAGTCAACTTCATCTGTGCAAAATGTGGTCATGTTGTCAGTTAAGGAATAAAAATAAGGAGACCTGGACTTGTAAAGTACTTTCAAAAATTTCAAAGGCCAACCTGAAAGGATGAAGTTACTTGGGTTGGGAGGAAGCCCTCTTTGGTTTCAAATACCCAGACGCAAATATAAATGCCAGCATTTACGCTCAGCCACAGAAGGCTGTGAAAAAAAATAAATATACATTTTGCTGCATATTTTCAATTCTCCAAACAACATGGAGGGCATGGGGGTCTTGGAAAAATAATAGGAGAGAGAGGAGTGCACACTTTTATTTGACTATAGACTGATTAATGGAGAATCCCAAGCTGGCCTGGAAAAAACCAAATTGATTCATGAGTTGTCTTTGCAAATCCTGAACACAAATCTTGCTGTTTGGCTGACTGAGAGCAGAGATATCAAATGAAACAGCAGGCCTAGACATGCTGGGAGAAGCAGATGAGAAACTTCTCATGTCACCAATCATCTCCAAAGCTTTGGGAGCCCAAGACATAGCCTGAGACAGTGAAATAAAACATTTCTCCCATCTAGGCGTGGATACATGGCATAGGGGATAATGAGGCAGGGAAAAATAAGTGTGTATAAGGCATGAAAAAAAGGAGGAGGGGAGGAGGAGGAAGAAGAGGAGGAGGAGAAAAGGGAAGAGGAAGAGGAAGAGGAAGAGGAAGAGGAGGAAGAAGAAGAAGAAGAAGAAGAAGAAGAAGAAGAAGAAGAAGAAGAAGAAGAAGAAGAAGAGGGGGAGGAGGAGGAGGTGGTGGTGGTGGTGGTAGTAGAGGGAGAGGGAGAAGAGGAGGAGAAAGTGGCAGAGGCAGAGAAGGGAAGGAGGAAAAGGAGGAGGAGAAAGAGGAAGAAGAATAAAATAAGAGGTTGAAGGAGAGGAAGAGGAGGACGAGGCCAATGGAAAGGTGCAAGGAAGAAACTCATGATTCATTGACTTCATAACCCAAATCATAATGGCCATTGTTCTACTTTGCCAAATATCCATTGCCTTCCTCTGCCCACTTTATTTCAATCAGTTTCCAAAGTTGAGTTAATTTATCTTTCGAGGCTTACTTTAAAGCCCAAGTTTAATCTAAGTAAGGACTTATTTTTGAGATAGATCAGAGATACAAGACAGCAAAAACTTGACTGCCCTCTCCTTCCCTTCTCTTTTTAACATCGCTATGAGGAAGTTATGAGAATTGTGCACTTGGGAGTTTTGGTTGGTTACACCAGTGTAATGTCTGAACTCTGGTCCTTATTTTGATATAATGCATGGCACCATTCCCATTTTTATTGACAATTAATGCCATTATTTTATGATTGTGCTGGCATTGCTATTGTATTGTCTACCTGTAAGCTGCTGGGAGTCATTTGCTTATGTTATGAGGTAAATTTAATAATAAGGCAAGCGAGAAACTATGTCTATTTCTTAACTAGGAATGCTTGGAATCTCAAAAATCTCCTGTGTTCTATTGTCTCTATTAGCAGAGCAGTTTTTCAGGTTTCTTTCTTTCTTTCTTTCTTTCTTTCTTTCTTTCCTTCCCTCCTTCCTTCCTTCCTTCCCTCCCTCCCTCCCTCCCTCCCTTCCTTCCTTCCTTCCTTCCTTCCTTCCTTTCTCTTTTGCAGGAAAGATAAAATAAAATAGAAAAGTTTGGAAGATTAGAGAGGAACTGACAAGAATTTCTCATAAAAACAAAGAAAAAAATAAATGGCTAAGCGATGTCTCTCAGCTTTATTTAGTCTTTGAGACCCTAAAATAGAATAACTCTGTTATTGGTGTGGTCTTATTAGGGCATTATAGAGTTGGAAGGGACCTTGGAGGTTTTCTAGCCCAATGCCCTGCTCAGGCAGGGAACCCTATATCATTTCAGACTAAAGGTTTTCCAGTCTCTTATTTAAAATTTCCAGTGTTGGGTCATTCACAACTTCTGGAGGCAAATTGTTCCACTGATTAATTGTTCTAACTGTCAGGAAATTTCTCCTCAGTTCTAGATTCTTTCTCTCCTTGGTTAGTTTCCACCCATTGCTTCTTGTCCTGCCTTCAGGTGCTTTGGAGAACAGGTTGACCCCTTCTTCTTATGGCAGCATCTCAGATATAGCAATAGCAATAGCAGTTAGACTTATATACCGCTTCATAGGGATTCCAGCCCTCTCTAAGTGGTTTACAGAGTCAGCATATTGCCCCCAACAACAATCCGGGTCCTCATTTTACCCACCTTGGAAGGATGGAAGGCTGAGTCAACCTTTGAGCCGGTGAGATTTGAACAGCCGAACTGCAGAACTGCAATCAGCTGAAGTAGCCTGCAGTGCTGCATTTAACCACTGCGCCACCTCGGCTCTTCTCAGATATAGGAACTGTGCTATCCTGGCACCCCAGTCTTTGTTTTCATTAAACCAGCCATACCCAATTCCAGCAAGGATTCTTCTCCAGTCCTCTAATCTTCATTGCTTTTCTCTGTAGTCTTTGTAGAGTCTCAAAGTCTTTTTTTTAAATTACAGTGACAAAACTGGATGCAGGATTCCAAGTGTGGTCTTACCAAGGCATTATAAAGTGGCACTAACACTTCATGGCAATCTTGATTCTTTCCCTCTGTTAATGAGTTATAAACTGTTCTATAAACTCTTCTAGAATTATCAGGCTCTTTCCAAAACGCATCTCCCATAGTTCCTGGAAGGACTATGCAATCACACGGAGTTGCTTAATTAAATGGTCAGTCTATAAAAGTGTTGACGGACCTTTTCAGCACCAAGGGCTGAAAGAGGAGTCCGTGTGCAGGGTAGCGCACCGGAAACTGGAAGAGCAGCTCCCCAGCATGCATGCGCGGGAGTGCCGGAAAGCAGAAGAACAGTTCCCTGGCATGCATGCACACACTAGGAAGTTGAGCTTCTGGTTTCCAGCGTGTGCATACATGCGCCTGGGCTTCTAATTTCTGGTGCACATGTGTGCGCAAAGACCAGCTGGCGTGCTGGAAACCAGAAGCTCAGCTTCCTGGCACACCACATGTGCCAGAGAGCTGCTCTTCTGTTTTCTGAGGCTCCTGCACATGTGAAGACCAAGTGGCTGGCGTACATGTGTGTGCCAGAACCTGGAAGAGCAACGGGCAATGGTTGGCGTACCTGGAGAGATGGCTCTGTGTGCCAGTTCCAGCATGCATACCATAGGTTTGCCATCACGGGTCTATAAAATGTCCAAGAAGTTGAAAATCCTTTGTGGAAATAGTGTCAGTGTCTAGTACTCTAGCATGCTAAGCTTTTTAAAGTCTACAAAGGCAGAGGAGATCTTCTGCTGAACTTCCAAAAAATAGTGTGCATCACAGCAATTCTGTACCTCATTTTAAGGAAACAAATTACCCAGAAGATTTTTTTTCTCCATGGCTGCTATTTATCATCCCATCAAAGCTTCCTTTGGCAGCAAAATCCTCAAATCTGCTACCAGTGAAGTTGTGTGGGCCTCCTCATTATTAAATATATTTTGTTAAGAACCCCACAACAAGACATTGTGGAGACAGTTTATTTCAACAAACAACAGCAACTGCAGAAAACTTGCGGTGGCTTTGACCAGTTGTAGTGTTGCAGCTCTTTCCATATGCAACCCATTTTAGCTGGGAAGTCAGTAATCCTCTTGAACAGATCAAGAATCCATCGTTATGTTTTGCATATGATGATGTTCTCCTCATCTGCAAGGAACTCGGGTATCATCATCCTTCAGCCTGATAGTCCAACAAGAAGATTACATATAATGGGATAATAGAATAGAATAGAATAGAATTCTTTGTTCTGACCCCCCTCGTTCCACACCAAAGCACACTCCAAGCCAAAGATAAGTTATGGCATTTAATTAACAGACAGACAGGTCCTTGGCAGCAAACTGGCACAGACAAGCTTCATTTCATTTCATTTATTAAATTTATAGGCCGCCCAATCCCAGAAGACTCCGGGCGGCTTACAACGGAAGCTTGAGCAGCAATAAACACAGATAAGGCTTGGCAGCAATCCAGCCTGCCAAGCTCCTAATAATGTTCTCCGACATTCGATCCTGTGTTGACTTCTGCAAGAAGGGAGTGTGCACAAGTAGTCTTTTTATAGTCTGGAGAGGAGCTTAATGACCACCAGCTGAGTGTAATTACCTCCTGTAACTGCGCAACTGTTCCTGAGGCCTATTAGCTTTTCGGTGCCGTGTATCCAGGAACAACTCACTACTAGCGTCCAGCTCACTCTCCCTTGTCTCCTCCCCAATGGTCCAAGGCTCAGGTGCCTCCTGGTGGCCAACCAGCCTCTCTGCGCCCTGCTCGGAGTCGGAACCCTGTCCAGGGTCCTCCACATCCTCCAGAGTTGACTCATAGGGCCCCTTGTTGTCGGAGTCTGGTGGCAGCTCCAACGGCGCCTGCTGGGCCACAACAATTCTTTATTAGCCAAGGGTGATTGGACACACAAGGAATTTGTCTTTGGTGCATATGCTCTCAATGTACATAAAAGAAAAGATACATTTGTCAAGAATCATAAGGCACAACACTTAATGATAGCCACAGGGTACAAATAAGCAATCAGGAAATAATCAATATAAATCACAAAGATACAAACAACAAAATTACAGTCCTGCAGTCATAAGTGGGAGGAGATGGGTGATAGGAATGATGAGAAGACTTAAAGTAATAGTAATGCTAATAGTAATAGTAATGCAGGAACGCAGTGGCTCAGTGGCTAAGATGCTGAGCTTGTCGATCAAAAGGCCGGCAGTTCAGTGGTTCGAATCCCTAGTGCTGCATAACAGAGTGATCTCCAGTTACTTGTCCCAGCTTCTGCCAACCTAGCAGTTCTAAAGCACGTAAAAATGCAAATAGAAAAATAGGAACCACCTTTGGTGGGAAGGTAACAGTATTCTGTGCTCCTTTGGTGTTTAGTCATGCCGGCCACATGACCATGGAGACATCTTCGGACAGCACTGGCTCTTCAGCTTTGAAACGGAGATGAGCACTGCCCTCTAGAGTCGGGAACAACTAGCACATATGTGCAGGAGAAACTTTTACCTTTAATAGCAATGCAGCCTTAGTGAATAGTTTGACATTATGCTGAGGGCATTATTTGTTTAGCAGAGTGATGGAGTTCGGGGGGAAAAACTGTTCTTCAAAATCACATTGCGGTGGCTGCCATCTTGATGTTCTTGACTACACCCTGTGAACGTTTCTGGAAGGGAGAGAATAACAAACCAAAGCAAGAGTGGCAGCCATTCCTCCCAAAGCATCCAATTTCTCCTTGCTTTCTTGGCCGTTTTCTGGGCAAAGTTTGCTCTCACCCTCCTGGTGGGTGGACTTCAACATCTCGCCCTGTAATTTGAACCTCGTGCCCTCACCTTTTCACCAGGTCCTCAGCCTTCTTTTTTTTTAAAAAAAATCAGAGTGGGTACTCAAATTCATACAACCCTAACCAGCAAATAAAGGCCAGAGAGCCAAAACACGGCCGCTGGCATTAATCATCAGTAATAGAAACCAGAACTGGCTCTCAGTCCCGGCTGAGTCAACGCAAGTTTTTAAAAAAAAAAAACACTTTGGAAAATATACACATTGGCCGGGAAGGGGCCATGAAAGAAATTCCAGGCAGGCTGTTTTTAAAGAGAGGGATTTTTTTTTTTAATGCACTGGAAAAACATAAAGAGAACAAAAATAGAAACACAAGCCGTCTTAGAAACAAACAAAAAAAAAATGTGACCTTTTTCCAATCAGTTACTCCCAAGCCAAGAATGACAGTCCGAATAGGTGACCCTCTGAAGGGCATTAGAAATAGCAGAGGAGAGAGGGTAGGAGTAGAGGGGAAGGTAAGGGAAGAAGGAAGGGGAAGGAGAGAAGGAAGGAAGGAAGTAGAGAAGGAAGGGAGGGAGAAAGAGGTAAGGAGAGGTGGGTGGAAGGGAGAGAAAGAGGAGGAGAGGAGGGTGGAAGGGAGAGAAAGAGAAGGAGAGAGGGCAGGAAGGGGAATAGAGAGGGTAGGAGTAGGGAAGAGGTAAGGAAAGAAGGAAGGGGAAGGAGAGAAGGAAGGAAGTAGAGAAGGAAGGGAGGGAGAAAGAGGTAAGGAGAGGTGGGTGGAAGGGAGAGAAAGAGAAGGAGAGGAGGGTGGAAGGGAGAGAAAGAGAAGGAGAGAGGGCAGGAAGGGGAATAGAGAGGGTAGGAGTAGGGAAGAGGTAAGGAAAGAAGGAAGGGGAAGGAGAGAAGGAAGGAAGTAGAGAAGGAAGGGAGGGAGAAAGAGGTAAGGAGAGGTGGGTGGAAGGGAGAGAAAGAGAAGGAGAGAGGGCAGGAAGGGGAATAGAGAGGGTAGGAGTAGGGAAGAGGTAAGGGAAGAAGGAAGGGGAAGGAGAGAAGGAAGGAAGTAGAGAAAGAAGGGAGGGAGAAAAGAAAGGGAAAATAAGGTTGTGTTACAACAGGCCCTAGGGATGGTAAACAAAGCAACCCAAACTGTATATTATAACATTTAAAATGGAATAACAAAGGTATAAGAATGGCAAAGAAAAAGAATAACTATGTGAATGTACACCCATAATTGTATGTAAGAGAATAAATGATAGTAAGAATATGAAGCATAATATAGGTAAACAATATTTGGTTATAAATAGTTAAGTATAAATAAATATAGAATTGTACATAAAAATGGATAACGAATAAAGAGACCACGAATGTAAGATAGAAAGGTATAGAAAGGGAAAACACTAACTGTAAAGAAACCGATACGGAACTGCTGTAAGATATATGATGGAACTTCTTGTTCCTATGTTGTTTTAAGTCATGTGTTTGTTTTTGTTGATGTGTTTATGTGTTTAAAATATATATATATTTTAAACACATAAACACATCAACAAAAACAAACACATGACTTAAAACAACATAGGAACAAGAAGTTCCATCATATATATATAAAAGAAATAGCCCAGGAGAGAACTGGAGGTTTAGTGTGGTGCAAAACTAAGAAAGCCACCCTTTTCAAAAACCATATCCTCACAACCAACAACTCTATTTATCTGTTTGTTTACAGCTCTCCTGTTCAGTCTCAGGGACAGTCTAAAAATAGGGGCAACGCAACGAGAACAATAAAATGTCAAAGATAACATGAAATATTAGCCAAGAGCAGTTAAAAGAAAGCTCCCTAGATAAAGGGCAGCTGCACAGACTGATAATATGAGAAAAAGGCAGCTCTCCCAGCCATTCCCAAAAGGGCTTTGGGGCGGGGTGGGGTGAGGGAGAGCAATCTTCATAGTATAGTATTTATTAACAGGGTAGCTATTTATTTGGTAAGGGACACGGTGGCTCAGTAGCTAAGATGCTGAGCTGTCAATCAGCAGTTCAGCGGTTCGAATCCCTAGCACTGCATAACGGAGTGAGCTCCCGTTACTTGTCCCAGCTTCTGCCAACCTAGCAGTTCGAAAGCATGTAAAAATGCAAGTGGAAAAATAGGAACTATCTTTGGTGGGAAGGTAACAGTGTTCCGTGCGCCTTCGGTGTTGAGTCATGCCGGCCACATGACCCCGGAGACGTCTTCGGACGGCGCTGGCTCTTCGGCTTTGAAATGGAGATAAGCACCGCCCCCTAGAGTCGGGAATGACTAGCACATATATGCGAAGGGAACCTTTACCTTTACCTTGATAACAATAACAATACTGTTTATATATGGTATGGGTACTGTGGGCATTGTACATAATATGGTAGTTCTTTTTAATAAAGCAAACCAAAGTAAAATATTGGCTTGTTTCAAAATACACAGGACATCTACACATTAGAGCAGCATTTTTCAACCTTGACAACTTTAAGATGTGTGAACTTCAACTCCCAGAACTTCCCAGCCAGGAATCCTGGGGAGTTGAAGTCTGGGGGAATTCTGAATGTTGAAGTCTATGCATCTTAAAGTTGTCAAGGTTAAAAAACACTGCATTAGGGTTAAGAAAGAAATCATATCACGGTTGCTGTTACCATTTCTATCCATTCTTGCAATCGCAGTTTCCCCTGGAGTGCTGTTCCATTCCAGAGCTTTGCCTAACAGAGTCCATGGGCTTTTTGCAAGAGCAATTCTGCTCTATCTATTTCTCTTTCTTCCCAAAGGACCTTCCTGCTAAAATTAATTTGAATTTGGAGGTGTCTTGGCAGCAAGACAAAAGAGAAGCAGAAGCGACTGTGGGTAGAACATCTGATGATGTGCCTCAGGAATCCTTCAGTTTATTTCAGCTGGGCTTGCACTGATGGTGACCTTGATTAAAAATTGTCATCCCTCTGGGCGAATGAGAATAGGAATGAGAATTATGGGAACATTGGACCTGAAGTGGATGACTGGTTGCCCTAAAATACTGTTTTCCCCCCCTGGATTACACAATCAGGCTGTCCCAGTGTTTCTCAACCCTGAGGACCTCAACATGGAGAGCTTCAACTCCTTCAAATGAGGGCCTGAGAACCTACAACATGTGGACTTCTACTGAGGGGACTGAGATGCCTCCAAATGGGAGCTTCAACTCCCAGAATTCCCTAGCCAACATGGTTAGCTGGGGAATTCTGGGAACCGAAGACTATATGTCTTAAAGTTGCTAAGGTTGAGGAAAGATATTAATATACAACTTCTACAGTTACAAATAATAATACTGAATCTTCAAAGACTATTTGGGTTCCAGCCAGGGCTGGGTTCCTGGAGGTTCGCATGGGTTCGGGTGAACCTCTAGCTAGGATTCTGCCCAGTTTGGTGAACCCCAAAATGCCACCCCTGTCTGGCCACACCCACCCTGCCCATCCCACCCCACCCTGCCCCACCCCTCCCAGGAGTTTCCACGTGGTCTGTTCATCATGTCAGGTATGTATTTTTTGGACTATAAGACGCACCAAGATTTTGAAAAGGTAAATTTAAAAAATAACCCTAACCCTAACCATCCTGGCCCCAGGAGCATTCTGCAGGCCTCCCAAGCCCTCTGCACACCTCATTTTTTGTGAAAAATGGGATGCGTGGGGCAGGGTTTCGGGAGGCCAAAAATGCTGTATTCAATGTATAAGATGCATCCAGATTTTCAGCCTCTTTTTTTGGTGGGGGAGGAAGGTGCATCTTATACGCCGAAAAATACGGTTAGTGCAGGGCCTGTGCAGAGGCTCAGGGAGGGGAAAAATGGGCCTCCTGGAGGTTCCGGAAGTCCAGAAACGGGCCTGTGTATGGCCTCCGGAGCCCGGGGGAAGCAGTTTTCGCCTTCCCAGAGGCTCAAGGAAAGCCTCCGGAGTCTGGGGAGGGTGAAACACCCCTCCACCCCATCGTGGCGCAGGAGGCTGACTAAGCCACGCCCCCCGTGGCCACGCCCACCCAGCAACCAAATAGCAATAGCTATTGCTGTAATTTTTGAAGCCCACCCCTGGTTCCAGCTAATATGTGGCCTGGATTATTTCTTTTGAAAGCAGCTGCTTGTTTTCCCCCTCTACCACCTTAAAGCATAAAATCTAAACTCCAAGATTTAAATGGTTAAGGATCATGTTTCATGCATGCTGCCTTATCGGCTAATGGGTCCGATAAACCCCATTAATGCTTTGGTCCTATGAAGTCTGAAGGCTGGCAAGGCTGCAGCAGCAAGCAATGTGACCCAGGGAAGGAATTGACCTCCCGGAAAGAGTAATCAGGAGGAGAAAGGGCCAAGGTTTTCCATGAGAATGCCGCTCCCCCTCTTTCCCATCATGGCCTCTCAGCTTGAGCCCTTCCCAAGAGGCAAGGCTTACGACCGATAGTGCTGTTTCCCCCACTTTCTGTCACAGGAAACTTTTTTCTTTTTTTATGAATGGCGATAGAGGAATGCAGCTGAAGTGGGTGGAGGCTGCTTCTGATTCAGGAGGGGAGATCTTCCACAGGGAGTTCCCAGGAATTCCTTCTAGAGCCGGTTTGATATTATAGAAATAAATTAAGACATTTGCAGTGTTGATTCCAGTTAGATTAGATTGTTAACAGAGTTGGAAGAAACCTTGTAGGACATCTAGTCCGACCCCCATCCAATCAGGAGATCCTACACCATGTCTGACAGATGGCAGTCCAGTCTCTTCTAAAAAGCCTCCAGGGATGAAGCTCCCACACCTTCTGAAGGCAACTTCTGTTCCATTGGTTGATTGTTCCCACTGTCAGAAAGTTCCTCCTTATTTCCAGGTTGAATCTCTCCTTGGTCAGTTTCCATCCATTATTCCTTGCCTGGCCTTCAGGTGCTTTGGAAAACAGCTTGACCCCCTCTTCTCTGTTGCAGTCTTTCAAATATTGGAAGACTGGTATCATGCCTCCCCTGGTCCTTCTCTTCACTAGACTAGCCATGCCCAGTTCCTGCAACCGTTCATCGTATGTTTTAGTCTCCAGTCCCCTAGTCATCCTGGTTGCTCTTCTCTCCACTTTTTCTAGAGTCTCAACATCTTTTTATAGTGTGGTGACCAAAATTGGATGCAGTATTCCAAATGTGGTCTTACTGGGGCTTTGTTGAGTGGTATTAGTACCTCCGAAGGCAACTTCTGTTCTGTTAGTTTATATTCTATTAGATTGCTCTCACTGTCAGAAAAAAATCTTCTTATTTCCAGGTTGAATCTCTCCTTGTTCAGTTTCCATCCATTATTCCTTGTCTGGCCTTCAGGTACTTTGGAAAATAGCTTGACCCCCTCCTCTCTGTGGCAGCCCCTCCAATATCGGAACACTGCTGTCATGTCTCCCTTGGTCCTTCTCTTCACTTCAATTTTGATTAGGTTTTTATTTTATCGTATCAGGAAGGGGGGAATCCTTGGGCAACAGAGCTCTATTTTCTTTGTAGGTGCATCTCTTCTTTGCCTCTGTCACCATCTAACCAATGCTATAATTGCTACTGACCAATAGGAAGTTGTATAGTCAAGGGTATGGTTTTCCCAGTTGCAATGTAGGGCTGTGAAGATTGGACCATAAGAAAGCTGAGCACCAAAGAATCGAGGCCTTTGAACTACGGTGCTGGAGAAGACTCTCGTGAGGCCCTTGGACTGCAAAGTGATCAAACCAGTCAGTCCTAGAGGAGATGAACCCTGACTGCTCTTTAGAAGGCCAGACCCTGAAGAGGAAACTCAAATACTTTGGCCACCTAATGAGAAGGAAGGACTCCCTGGAGAAGATCCTCATGCTGGGAAAGATTGAGGGCAAAAGAAGAAGAGGACAACAGAGAAGGAGGTGGTTGGATGGAGTCAGTAGGTGTGAGCTTAAATGGACTCTGGGGGATGGTAAAGGACAGGAAGGCCTGGAGGAACATTATCCATGGGGGCACGATGGGACGGCCATGACTTCGCAACTAACAATAAACAATAGGAAGCACTATGTGATCAGGACACATCAAGCATAGGTAGGCTTCATATGCTCTTTTAAAGAGGAGAACCACTGTAGCAAGTACCTAACCTCTTGATCACAATATGTGCAAGCATACAAAAGAACCGGGGTATGAATAGTGGTCCCTTGAAGAAGTATGGCTCTGAACTAGGGGCATCCCAATTATTATAAGCGTAGCAGATTTTGGTGGACAACTGCAATCTTTGCCAGTTTTCTGGCTGTCTTTCAAGGGAGCTGGAGATGCTATATTCAGCAATTTGTCATGAGGTTCCTTGGTGTCTCAGCTATGGCATAGGGCATTATCCCACCCACAGTATAGAAGTAGGATACCGTGGGTCACTTCAGCCACTTTTTGCAAGAGGACAGAAGGGAAGAAATGCCATCTTCAGCTTTGACTCAGTCAGCAAAATATTTCGGACCAGCCCTGGCTTGTCCGTCACTCAAGATATGAGTCAACTGTCACAGATCTAATCATTCAAACATGTACAGGGAAGTTTTATAGTGCTTGATGTTGATGAGCATTTGCAAATGCAGTTGGTGAATCTAATTCGAAACTGATGGATGAACCCCGGGTAAAGGAAGACTTCTGCTTGTTCCAATTTGTTGTTGTTGCTTTAATTAAGAAAACACCAAACGTTTGCAAATTTCTTCACAAATGGCACGGAAGAAGCCACTGCTGAATTAGGGTAGCATGCCATTTGCCTTCTTCTGGTGGATATTTTATAGTTAGCAGCCCCCAGGCGATGTAGGCACACAATTCTGGGAATTGCTAGATCTCTTGAACTTGGCGAGGATGGATGGGTGAGAATACACCCACTCATCCCATGCACACATATATATTTGTGTAGGAAATTGTAAAAATGTGCACGTTCCCTTATGGTTAAGTAAATATAACGGAACGTGCACATTTCCATCGTCCAGGTCCAATAGAAATCAGAGCAGAGAAGAAAGCTCACCCACCCACTCCCTTCCTCTCTCTATCCCACTCAGAGAGAAGTCATAGATGAAGGCCACAGCGACCAAGACATTCCTGCCTCCAATTCTTCCGCACAAAATTAAGCTGATTTCTGTGGGAGTTCAGCTGCTCTCATGACTTTTTGCTGCTGCTTCTCTCAAAGCAGCTTCTCTCCCGCCCCCACATCGCTACTCCTTTCCCTGAGTTGTTTTTTTTTAAAACACCAGTTCTCCAGAGGGACCATCCCAGAGGGAACAGTTTTTTTTCTCTATCTTGTTGGATTCTGGATGTGAGACAAGGAATATCACGGTCCAAATGAAACGGTTTTTCTTTACAACAGGACAGTGACGATCACAATTTCCCTCCCCTTCTCTCCTTTTCGTTTTTTTTAACCCAAGATTCCGTGGAGGGGATGGAGGAAAGAGAAGGGAAGTGGAAAAATACATTTCTTGCCCAGAGAGCTGTTGTGTAACCTTCCCCCGCATTGCCTTCCCCTCCTCTGGTCTCTTCTATCTTAGCCTATTATCACAGCAGCAAGAGAGGCTTCGACAGCATCTTTTCGGCTTTCAAATTTATTACACCCCAATGATTCATAAGTCACCGAAGGGTTAGATTTTCAGCCTGCCCTTTGGGGAGCAAGCAACTCTCTCTTCTTTTCTTTTTTAAAACGTTTTTTTATTATAGCAATAGCAATAGCAGTTAGACTTATATACCGCTTCATAGGGCTTTCAGCCCTCTCTAAGCGGTTCACAGAGTCAGCATATTGCCCCCAACAACAATCCGGGTCCTCATTTCACCCACCTCGGAAGGATGGAAGGCTGAGTCAACCCTGAGCCGGTGAGATTTGAACAGCCGAACTGCAGAACTGCAGTCAGCTGAAGTAGCCTGCAGTGCTGCATTTAACCACTGCGCCACCTCGGCTCCTATATATGTTTATATGTTATATAAACATTAAAAACAATGGACATAGTGCGACATTTCTGGCATAAACGTTTCCATATAGTGATTAGATCTGACAACAATTACATTTTATATCCATTACAGAGGTATGTGTAGTCAGTCAGATTACCTGTCTGTGGATCCTTTCTTTTATATAATTACTAATCATACAAATACATATCCAATTCCTACCTATCACACCAGTGGTGGGTTTCAAAATTTTTTGGAACCTCTTCTGTAGGTGTGGCCTGCTTTCCAGGTCCACTGGTGGAACCTCTTCTAACTGGTTCGGTAGATTTAACGAACTGGTTCTACCGAACTGGTGCGAACCAGTAGGAACCCACCTCTATATCACACCTTCTTAATACCATATTTTCCAATTCTTAACTCGTCTGTGTTTTTCTGTCCCGGCTTTTTCCCCTCATTTCTAACCATCGGTACCATTTGTCCCAGATTCCGTGATAGTCTGTCTCACCCTTTTTCTTTGAGCTCAAGAGTCAGTCTATCCATCTCTGTGCACGTCAGTATCTTATTTATTGCTTCTTGTTCTGGGGGAGTCTCTTTATTTTTCCATTTTTGAAGCAACTCTCTTTTCTTGATGTCAACCTATTTTTTGGGGAGGGGGGCCTTTGAGGTCTTTCAAAGTTTCTCCATCTTCATTCCTCCTATGATGATTGGTGGTATTAATCATATGTGCAAACAAACAGAGGAAGGTTACTCTCCTATCTGGTCATCTTCTCACCCATTTGGTTAAGACGATGAAAAGAGCATCTGTATTTAACAATTCACCAAGAAGACTGACAATTTAAGTTGTACACATTTAGCTCTTGTTTCAGTTGACTGTAACTGCGATCAGCCCATACTTTTTTTCCCTTGAGCCATTGAATCTGCAATGCTTTAAATTTACGAGGCCTTGAATCTGTCTGATGTGGTGGTTTTATAAACTTAATAAAACAGTATTGTTGTTCTTCATGCTGCTGTTGTTATAAAGCTGTGTGATGATCCAAAGTGATATATTTTTGCTAAGATTGGAGGAATCTCTAACTAATTGCAAAGGGTTGTTTTAAACAGGAGTCTACTTTAAAAAAAAATCTGGTTACCCGGTTGTACCATATATAAGGTCCCTGTAAAGTCACCTCATGTCACCTTGATGCAATCCTTCAGATCATACTTGTGGTTCTTGTTGAGTTGCAGAGGTAATGTGATTTGAAGGGTTCTCTGTGCTTGCTTGTTTCCTTGTAGATGTTTCATTACCCAAGCTAGGTACATCATCAGGGCTAGAAGGGGGTGGGGGTTGTGAAGTGGAGAAAGAGGGGAAGTGGGAGGGAAAGGAGGAGGAGGAGGATTGTGGGGTCCCTGGTACTCTCTGAGTTTGCTTGTTTCCTTGCAGACACTTCATTACCCAAACTAGGTAACATTAGCAATGCTGCAAGGGAGTGGGGAGGGGAAGGAAAGGAGGAGGAGGAGGAGGAAGAGGAGGAGGAGGAGGAGGAGGAGGAGGAGGAGGAGGAGGAGGAGGAGGAGGAGGAGGAAGAGGAGGATTGTGGGGGTCCTTGGTGCTCTCTGAGCTTGCCTGTTTTCTTGCAGGCTTTTTTTTAATTCAAAAGTTTTATTTCTTTTAAAACAAACATTTCATCATTCCTCAATCAGTAAGACATCGAAGTACAATTTTTTGTATGTCAAAATAATTCTAGTTTACCACCAAATTCTTGTCTAGCCTAATGCATACCCCTCCCTCCCCCCTCCCCCAACCCCCCTCCGACTCCCCCCCCCCCGACTTCCCAGAACCCGTACACGGTATGGATTTTTCTTGCAGGCTTTTCACAACCCAAACTTGTTAACATCCTAGTTACCTGGTGAAGTTACCTAGTTTGGGGAATTAAACATCTGCAAGAAAACAACCAAGCTCATGAGAGCACCAAGGTCTCCTCATTTCAACCCCAAGGTACCAATATCCTCCTTTATTGGTAATGTGACTTGCCTAATCAAGGTGCTTCACATCACATTGGCCACCCTTTCAATTCTTAATCTGAAAAAGGTTTCTGTACATGTGAAGGATATGTGCAGTACCTATCCAGAAGCCTCCACCAGCTACTTGAAATGCCAGGGAAAAATTCCACGAACGGCGTGAGACAAAGCTACTTGGCAACCCTTTGGAAATGATGCGCGAGCTTAATCCTAGCCCTTGAATGATGGCCGATCTCATTTGGTTCTTAAGGCATGAAATGAGACTGGTGGTCATTCCAATGTAGCTAAATTCCCTAAAGAGGTTCTGAATTGCTCAAAGCCTAAGACATTTTGCCAAAGAGAATCCTATGTGGCCAGCCCATTCCAATTGCCCAGGCTGCCATTTCCATCTTCAGATGTTCTGGGGGAATTGCATCCTCTGCTGGGTGATTCCTTTAGGGTAGACTCTCACTGGCTTCTGCCACACTAGGAGCTTCTGTTTAACATCTGTTATTACTTCTGTAATAGCCTCTGGGGTCACTGTTTCTGGCCTGGGCAATTCTCCTTTTGACCTCCTTCATTTGCAAAGGTCAGGACGGAGCAGTACTTTTCTCCTGGCCTGTGTTTCCAGCCACAAGAGATAACTCGGATTCTCCTTCTTCTCATGGGTTTATTTCACACGCTGGTACCCTAACTAGTTTCAAACTACCTTCCTCCACTTTACTGAGAGGCAATTTATGTAGTCCAGTGACTTTTGTTTTCTCCACTCAACCAAGTCAGATGAACCTATCTGGGAAAACAGGACAGAACAGAACAGAACAGAACAGAATAGAATTCTTTATTGGCCAAGTGTGATTGGACACACAAGGAATTTGTCTTTGGTGCATATGCTCACAGTGTAGATAAAGAAAAGTAAAATACATTCATCAAGAATCATAAGATATAACACTTAGTGATAGTCATAGTTTACTAATAAGGAATCAAATTGTACTAGGAAACAAATAAAGCAATATAAATTGTAAAGACACAAGTGACATGGTTATAGTCATAAGTGGGAAGAGATAGGTACTAGAAAGGATGAGAAGAATAATAGTAATAATGTCTTAGTAAATAATTTGACAGTGTTGTGGGGATTAGATGTTTAGTAGAGTGATGGCATTCAGGAAAAAAAAACTGTCCTTGTGTCTAGTTGTTCTGGGGTGTGGTGCACTATAGTGTTGTTTTGAGGGTAGAAGTTGAAACCATTTATGTCCAGGATGTGAGGGGTCTGTAGATATTTTCACGGCCCTCTTTTTGACTCATGCAGTATACAGGTCCCCAATGGAAGGCAAGTTGGTAGCAATTGTTTTTTCTGCAGTTCTAATTATCCGTTGAAGTCTATGTCTGTCTTATTTGGTTACAGAGTCAAACCAGACAGTTATAGAGGTGCAGATGACAGACTCAATAATTCCTCTGTAGAACAGAATCAGCAGCTCTTTGGGCAGTCTCAGCTATCTCAGCTGACACAGAAAGAACATTTTACCAACCAGTTTTCTGCCCTAATGACCAGCTGGGTAGGCGGGGCTCGGTGGTCATGTGATCATGTGGGCGTGGCCAAGTCAATGTCACTCAGGTTGATGGGCACTTCGCCTTAGTTGTTACAATAGTAATAAGGGTTAACCAGAGAGGCAGTTTCTGTAAGCAGGGCAATAAAGATGAGGCTAGAAGCAACACCAGAATGTTTACTTCCTGCCTTCCTTACAGAATTAGCTTTTTAAAGTGGAGAAAAACAAAAGATTTCTTCCAACAACTGGTTCTCCGAACTGCTTAGAAAGTTACCAACTGGTTCTCCCGAATAGGTGCGAACTGGCTGAATCCCACCACTGGATAGAACCTAGAAACTTGAAAGTCTCTACTGTTGATACTGTGTTGTCTAGTATTGTAAGAGGTGGTAGTAGAGAAGGGTTTCTTCTAAAATCCACCACCATTTCTACAGTTTTGAGTGTATTTAGTTCAAGTTTGTTCTGATTGCACTACAAGACTAGTTGTTCAACCTCTCATCTGTATGCAGATTCATCATTGTCTCGAATGAGACCAATCACTGTTGTATCGTCTGCAAACTTCAGTACTTTAACAGAGGAATCTTTTGAGATTCAGTAATTTGTATATAGAGAGAAGAGAAGTGGAGAGAAGGAATCTATTCTTTAGAAACAAATCTCTAACTCAGTAGATGACCTGAAAGAAAGACCTATATGTTTGAAAGTATAATCCATTAAATTATGCTTCTGGTTGAATATTTAATTGTACACCATCCAAAATCACTCTATTAGTGAAATGAGACATCTCCAAATTTGATAAATATTCTCTGCTCATACATTTCAAATTGATCACATATATGGAAGCCATGGTTTCAGAGGTGACTATTTCCCCCAAACATTGGATGCATCAAATCAAATCAATTTTTATTACAGTCATAGATCAGAATGATTTTGAAAGCCTTTCCTAGGATAACAAGTCACTGATGCCAAATTGCAATGTTAACCCAACATAAAAAAGCAGATGATGATTAAACAAAATTAGGTAGTTGGTTAACTTTTTATCCCATTCTCACCATCTTATTGGTGGTTTTAGGATTGTTGTTGCTAGTATGCCAATCAAAAGCTGGATATGTCATTCAATGTGAAAAGGTTTAACAGCTAACAGGATCCTTTTTGAATTACACCAAATCTTTTTTTTAGAATCAAACCAGTGAGATGATCTTTGCTCTCACTGGTCCTCAATGGGAACAAAGTTTAGAGCTGGAGTGTCTAATCTTGACAACTTTACAAACTGTGGACTTCAACTCCCAGAATTCCCCAGCCAGCCAGATCCAGATTGCTGATGATGAGCGAAAACCTTAAGTCAAATGTCATGAAAGCCACACATCTAGGGGACTTGTATATATTTGTTTTGTGTTCTATTCTCACCCAAATGAATGTATTAGTTTTATGAATTGGAGAGAGCTGTTTCATAAACTAATGTATTATATGAGCCACGGTGGCGCCGTGGTTAGAGTGGGGTACTGCAGGCTACTTCTGCTGCCTGCCAGCTGCCTGCAATTTAGCAGTTCGTATCTCACCAGGCTCAAAGTTGACTCAGCCTTCCATCCTTCCGAGGTGGGCAAATTGATGAGCCAAATTGTTGGGGGCAAGATGCTGACACTTAGAGAGGGTTGTAAAGCACTGTAAAGTGGTATGTAAGTCTAAATGCTATTGCTATTGGGTAGGAAGACACAGCATTGCACAGCTTCAGAATCCCTGCCAACATCTTTTAGATGCCTAATGTAAGTCAGCTTCATGGTCCTCTACAACTCTGACACCAAGTAAGTCCTACACCAATGAACGTGAAATTTTAAAGTTAATATCTCTCATAATCCCCTGGTGCCCATCATCTCAGTAACATCTGGAAGCTCTGACTTATAAAGGGCACAGCACATCCTTCAGAACTGACAATCCCTTTCAGTGAATTTCATGAAAGGAAGAAGAGGCATCACTTTCAAATCAGAAACATGGTTTCAATTTTCCCTTTAGATGCAGAAAGCAGTAAAGGAGACCAGGAGACAGACGATTTATGGTTACCACATCTCCTCCACATGCACAGCTTGGAGCATTTATCAGGTGTTGGGCATGTGGTGGTGGCTCTTGGGAAGTACCAAAGCGTGATCAAAAGCAGTGCACAAACTTTGTCCCCCACTTTCTTTCAACATGTTCAGTCTCACGGTGTGATCTAAAAATGGACACATTAACCTTTCCGGTTCAAACTGGAGATACATTTTGGGATTTTACTGCCTGAAGACCTTGAAATAAGCTTCCTTGTTTTTGTGTGCCAGGCCTAATTATCTTCCTCTTTGATGTCTCCCACCCTGTCTTTCGGGCCTTAGGAGACTTAGATCATGGCATGACTACTTCATTATATGTGTGTCCTTGATGCAGATCTCAATTGTGTTATAAAGGATGTAGAAAGTTGGCATCCCGCTGCGTGGATTTTATAGAGTTTGCTTTGAGCTCTTCAGTTAAATAAAGCAATCAAGGGTTATTCATGGATGCTTTCCGGCAAAATCTCAACAGGTCCAGGATTTTTGAGACCCCACTGCAGTTGTCCAAGTTTCTTTTGCAGTTCATGCTCATGTAGTTTGTATGGTAAGAAATGGGGATTTAAACATTTGCTTGTAGGCTATCCTGAGTACTCCAGATGGTCATGATATACGTACTTTAAAAAAAAATGAAGAAATACTAACGGTTGAGTATAGCAATAGCACTTAGACGTATATACCACTTTACAGTGCTTTACAGCCCTCTCTAAGCAGTTTAGAGAGTCAGCATATTTTCCCCAACAATTTGGCTCTTCATTTTACCCACCTCGGAAGGATGGAAGGCTGAGTCAACCTTGAGCTGGTCAGAATCCGACTGCTGGCAGAATTAACCTGCAATACTGCATTCCAACAACTTGGAGGGAGGGAGGGAGGGAGGGAAGGAAGGGAAAGAAGGAAGGACGGAAGAAGAAAGGAAAGGGGAGAGAAAGAAAAAAGAAAGAAAGAAAAGAAGGCACGGAGAGAGGAAGGAAGGAAGGAAAGTAGCAATAACACTTAGACTTATATGCTGCTTCACAGTGCTTTATAGCCCTTTCTAAGTGGTTTACAGAATCTGCATATTGTCCCCAACAATCTGTGTCCTCATTTTAGCCTGAATGCTGAGTCAACCTTGAGCCTGGTGAGATTCAAACTGCCAACTTTCAGTCAGTTGGCAGTCAGTAGAAGTAGCTTGCAATACTGCACTCTAACCACTGCTCCACCATGGCATGCATATGTATGTATGTATGTATGTATGTATGTATGTATGTATGTATGTATGTATGTATGCATGCATGTATAACGTATAGAGTATAGTATAAATAAAACAAGGGACAAGAAAGTTCAACTATTCTTCTACAATTGCACGTCCAAGGCAGTTTTGTTAAGCATCTTCACTTGCAAGAAATGGCTCTCATAATAGTCAAGGTCAACATGGATGGGACCAGAACCAAGGGCAAGTTGCAAAAGAATTGCAAATGGAGGATAGGAGGGGAACTGTCCATGGTGCTTGGAATCCACTGGGTTATGATTATTCTTTTACTGCTTCAAAGTCTAGAAGACGATTCTGCAATGGATATAATATCAGCAACAATTAGTTCCAAATGAAGCTACATTACATGGGCAAGAAGAAACTAAGCAAAGCAAAGGCCATGCATCACAGTAACATTTCTGAAGAAAACGTTGAGATGTTTCTTCCATGCTAGCCCAAATTTCTTATTCCACCTCTCAAAGGAGATTTCATGCCATTTAATCGTGACTCCAGCAAGCTCCCTAATACAAAAGTTGTACAATGAACAACTCTGTAGTCATATAGATAGATAGATAGATAGATAGATAGATAGATAGATAGATAGATATAGAGATAGAGATAGAGATAGAGATAGAGATAGAGATAGAGATAGAGATAGATAGATAGATATAGATGATAGATAGATAGATAGATAGATAGATAGATAGATAGATAGATAGATAGATAGATAGAGGTATAGGTATAGGTATAGGTATAGGTATAGGTATAGGTATAGGTATAGGTAGATGATTGATAGATAGATGATAGATGATAGATAGATAGATAGATAGATAGATAGATAGATAGATAGATAGATAGATAGATAGATAGATAGATAGATAGGACTACACAGTTGTCCATTGTATTAGGGGATCAAATACCAATCACTCATCATGAAATCTCCAGAACAGTAAAGCCTACAAACTTGAAATTTGGCACATATGTTCCTCTTGGCTTCTAGGTGCTTGCTAAGAAAGGATTTTTTGAAATGATCATCAGATCATTAGTATTTCTTCTACAGTAATTAACACACTCTGATACTAAGGAGTTCTACTCCCCCTCCCCACCTGAAAAGAACTCTGTTCCAACTGCCAGTTGCTTCACATTCTGTGACCTCAATTCAAACTGGCAGACATTCCATGCCTTCACTCAGGAGCGGTTTAGGTCTCCTAACAGTACTAAACATTGGTACCTCACCAAAATGTCTAGACCTTCCACCTATGGAACTGCTTCCAGACTCAAGGAGGTTGGAGCAATATTCCCTTATGTGTTTCAATCACCGGCCACCACTGAGCCAATGGATTGAACCGGAGTGATCCGGATTTTTCCTGCATTGCCCGATCACATATTTTTGTCGCGAAGCACAGGTATCCAGCTAGTCCTATATAAAATAAGTCATTTATTCTTCACCAGTTTACTAAAATGTTGCATTCCACTTTTCATGGTCCCAACCTAAACAGATGTAGTTCCTAACAGAAACACCTGTTGGGTAAAAATGGTCATTTCCAGAAAAGGAACAGCTGTAGAAATTGGATCAAATGAATGAGGAAGCATTATGGATGCATGTTGCTCCAAATGGCTTCCTCTCTCATGTGAAGCCCTTCCTCTTTTTCTTTTTTTCTCTTTTCCCCAAGATTTATAATATTTTCTTGCTCTGTTCCTTCACCCTTTCTATATATAGAAACTCTATGCTGCTTTGATGGGCTTCCAGTATAGATTCACATGCTCCCATTTATTCATGCTTTTAATTCTCTTAAATATTTATAAAGGTTTCAAGAGCAGATTTTTTTTTTTAAAAAAAAGCTCTTAGATAGAGAGCCAGATTAAAAAAAAATGAAGGAAGAAGAAATGGGTTGCTTCTGTTCTCTGCCAAGCAATCTGGCATCAATCAAATTTACTGGAAACAGGGTATGTAAAGAAAAAGGGGAACTGATAACCTTTAATTTCTCTGGTCATCATTCAAGGTTATTAATAACTTATTGGCACTGACAGGCTCTGATGTCTCCCAGCTGTATTGGAGTTCTTTGGCTGAAGATAAATGGCGTGCCCTGCTCCACAACATGTGGGTTAACAAGAGATGGTTGTAAGTTTGAATTAAAACGTGGATTCTTGCCAAATATATGTGCACATTGAGAAAATGTCAGGATTTCCATGAAAGGCATTGCTTTTACTACTTGTCTTGCTACTTCTTTCTTGAAGGTGAACAACTATCAGGTGTGAAAGATCAGGTCCGCACATGACGGCACAATTAATTGATTTATTGTTAGAATGTCTAGCCCCAAAACTAATGGCTACCACCTGCTTGGAGTTAGCTAAGGGTCAATGGGATTCAAGGATGGGGAGGTTGGACTTGTGGCTTGTGGCTATGTAGAGATTCTAGGCTGATCCCCTTTTTAACCCCACCTCCAGGTTTTGCCACTTTAGACTGAGATTGGAAACACCCAGGGTCAACTCTTATGTTCCAACCTGTGGAATTAAAAGAGATGAAAAGAAGTGAACTCCCTTGAGCTCCAAGAGGAAACAAAAAACAGTTATGCAGAACAAGAGCAAAACAATGACCAAACCAACTTCTAGATAGTATAGAATATAATGAGGCTAATGTGTCTTCTGCATTTATGATAGAGCCAAGGTGGCACAGTGATTAGAGGGCAGTACTGCAGGCTACTTTAGATGATTGCTAGCTGCAGTTTGGCAGATCAAATCTCACCGGCTCAAGGTTGACTCAGCCTTCCATCCTTCCGAGGTGGGTAGAATGAGGACCCAGATTGTCGGGGGCAATATGTTGACTGTAAACTGCTTAGAGAGGGCTGTAAAAGCACTATGAAGCAGTATATAAGTCTAAGTGCCATTGCTATTCCTTCCTTCCTTCCCCAATTCCCCCCCTCCCTCCCTCCCTTCCTTCCTTCTTGCACAGTGGTTAGAATGTAGTACTGCAGGCATAACTCTGCCTGCTGTCGGGAGTTTGATTCTCATTGGCTCAAGGTTGACTTGGCATTCCATCCTTCTAAGGTGGGTAAAATGAGGACCCAGGTTGTTGAGGGCAAGGTGCTGACTCTATCAACCACTTAGGGAGGACTGGAAAAGCACTGTGAAGCATTATATAAGTCTAAGTGCTATTGCTTGAGAACTCAAAAATATTATTTTTTTTAGATCTCATTGAATGGTTTTTCAAAAGATTCCCTCTGAAAATGTTGAGAACTGCAACTCTGGCTAATTCACAGATGTAACTTGCATCTTGGCAAGCAGGCTTGCAATTCTCGGGTTTTCTGACTCAAAGCTGCGAAGCCAGTTTCTGAAGAAAAACTGTGGGTGGCTGTTTGGCCATTGACGCAGTTGGGAAGTGTAAAATGACAGATTCTTGTGTCTGCGGGTGCCCTTGTAGGTAAAAGCAGCTGTGTATGCATTTATGAACGCTCATAACTCTATAGGTATTTTCAAGGCAGATCCTTAGTTCAGATAGTTTACATTATGAGAAAATAGCTGTGCTTGATCAAAAACAAAACCACATAAAAAAGCTCCAAAAACAGATCATCAACAACCATTAAAAGTCTTAGTAAAAAAACAACCAGTGACCTAGTTAATTTTGTAAAATGAATTTTTTTTAAAAAAAACCCCAATGCTCAGGGAGTGTGTTTAAAAGGGGAACGTTTGGTGAGAACAAGTTATGGGTTTATTTATTTAAAATATTCATATGACCCCCCCCCCCCCATCTCATTTATGTGACAGAATTCTGGACAGTTCACAGCAGCAACACACAAAAATGACAAAACACACAAGAAATAAAGCCAGGTTACCCAACCAACATTCTATAATATCCCTATGCCAAATATATAGGTGAAACCATAAAAAAGCAAAAGTTAGAGTACTTTGGACATGTGATGTGATACCCAGAAAAATATGGCATACTTCATTTAATCCTCCAGGGAAAGATTGAAGGCAAACAAGGTCCAGGCAGAAGAAGAACATGATGGCTTCAAAATCTAAGGGGCTGGTTTGGAGAAAACTCAACAGCATGTTTTCCCACTCCCACAAAGGAGGCCACACCCACAGAGTAGGTTCCCAAAAAAATTGAAACTCACCACTGTGTTCATTCACATGTTCATTCACATTCACATGCCTGGATCAGGTTTTCTCTCCCTAGCAGTGCTATTTTAATGGAATGTTTTTACTTTCTTTCCATCACACCTTTTATTTTCTTCTTGACTTAATTTTATTATTAGATGCTTCAGGATTACAGTATCCATAAAGGGTGGTACAGAAATAATTTTAATGAACATAGCAATTACAAAAATGCGTTGAATTGCTTTTCTGCAGACTTCAGAAATATATTTAGATGTCATTATTTCTCTGCTTATTAATAATGGCATTTGAGTAGATGAAAACATAGCACTTGTGTGCTAAATATAATTTTACCTTATTCTCCTGAATTCTTTACATAATTAATATGTCAGGCTATTTGCAATCATGACATAATAATTATTAACTCAAAATTCAGCAATAGTACTTTGTCCCTTCTTATCCACTCATTCTTCCAGAGAATAATTAATTGTGAACTAGATTCCATGTGGAGTGTGTTTTTACTACTAAAAAAAACCAACAACAACAATGGTTGAAGTGGAAATTTTAATCTTTTTAATGCTTTCTTTTACAATTTTGAAACGGTGATCGTCTTAAGAACGCCATGAACTGTTGTTTGAATCAGGGAATAAATTTCTTTTCTAAAGTCGCCCGCAGAAGAAAAATAGTTCCAATTCTCATCATGTTTTCACCCCTCTCGTTTCCCCCCACCCTTCTGTATTCTATTTTTACTGAGATCTGTAGGCCTCAGAAAGCCGAATATGGATTAGGAAACATCTGGAAATGCATTTGCATCAGCTGCCCTAGCGAGATAAAGAATACGTGTCAACGGACAACTCAAGAGGCCACAGGCCTTCAAACATCTGAAAGCTCCAGGTGGAGCTTCAGCTTATGGTTTTCTATCAGCGATTTGGAAAAAAAACAAACATTTCATTTTGCAAGTCACTGGGGGGGCCACGGGCCTCTCCCAGCTGGCTCAGGTTTGACGTAATCCCATTGTTCACCACCCTGATGTTTGTGGGGGAGGATGTAGTTAGATATTCTGACCCTATATAGAGATGAATTGGGTACAACAATGGGGAGCATCATCTGGAACGGGTTCTAGAGGGAGTCTCGCCAATACAAGGGTTGACTAATGAACTGCATTGAAGGGGGTGGGAGGATGACTTCCTGCCATTTGCCAAATGACTTTTGTGCCTAGGCTGTGGAAAAAATAGATTGATGGAAAGAGTTTCGTACAATATATACAAAATCATGCTGCTTTCTTTTCAGGGAGGGAGAGAGAGGGGGGAGAAGGAGAGGGAGCGAGGAATGGAGAGAGAAAGAGAGAAGTGCATTTTTATTTTCATTTATTTATTAAATTTATATGCCACCCCTTTCCAGAGTCACAAATGACTCTGGAAAGCTTGCAATATAAAATGTAATATAAAAACATTATATATATACACACACACACACAGAGAGAGAGAGAGAGAGAGAGAGAGAGAGAGAGAGAGAGAGAGAGAGTCACAACCCCTGGTAAGCCCCAATTATGGGAGGAAGCTAACTGCTTCCATCATCTGTCAATCGGCTCGTCACAAGAGTCCATCACGACAGAAACCCAATATTTTTACTGTTGCCTTTGTTATATTTGTGGTTTTTTTATTTGTGCTGATAAATAAACAAAGGGAAACTAGTATAGATCTATTTCAAGCTATTTAGCTCTCATCAGCTATACATACATACATACATACATACATACATACATACATATTTAAAGTATAGATAGATAGATAGATAGATAGATAGATAGATAGATAGATAGATGGATGGATGGATGGATGGATGGATGGATGGATGGATGGATGGATGGATGGATGGATAGATAGATATAGATTATAGATTATGGAGATAGATAGATAGATAGATAGATAGATAGATAGATAGATAGATAGATAGATAGATAGATAGATAGATAGATAAAATTAAAAACAATTGAAATCTTTCAGCATTAAGAATTAAAACTTTAAGATCAATCAAAAGCTTGATATTCCCCATATGATATGATATCATATCTAGGCTATATCAAACACACATAAATAACACCTGGAAGCATATGTTGTTCTCTGCTATTTAAAAGAAAATACAATAGCACCGGGCCTCTTCAGATCAAGCATTTATTTTTAAAAGTTTCTTCGTTTTGTTAAGTTGTCTAGAACAATAATAAAGCAGTCTTAAAAAAAATAAGTCTAATAATTTGAACGTTCTATAGGCATTTATAGTTATTGACTTACCTCCTTGCAGCAAACAGCAAAAGCTGTTTAGCCTGTTTAGAAGGGGAAAAAAATCTGCCTCTGCCTCCCAGCAATTTGCCTCCTTGCAGCAAACAGCCTGTTTCACTTTCAGTTTCAGCAGAGGCTTCCCAATGATCAGCTGTTTCAGTTTGCAGGGATTGCCATAGCCTATTGCTGCATCTGCAAGCCCCATTTTCCTGTTTGCTGCAAGGAGGTAAATTGCTGGGTGGCAGAGACCAAAGGGTGGGGGCTGGTGGGTGAGAGATGCTACATTCGGTGTATAAGATGCACCCAAATTTTCACCCTCTTTCGGGGGGGGGGGGAAGGTGCAACTTATACTCTGAAAAATACGGTAAATCAATGAAATGCTGAAGTTAACTATGGAATAGCTTAGAGCAGGGGTGTCAAATTTGCAGCCCACGGGCCGGATACATCACGTGCTGCCCATGCCCACCCTGGTTTAGCAAGGGGAAAAAAGTTATGATACATCATGTGACAACGATGTGATGCCACGAGTTTGAACACTCCTGGCTTAAAGAATCTTCAGTAATTTGGTACCTTCTAGAAGTGTTGAACTAAATGCCCACAGACACAAACATTTGGCATGTCCTCTGATGTGGGAGAAGATCTCTGCCAGAGTTGACTTGATGTATGATTTTTAAATGCCCCATTTTTATGGTCTTGCTTGTTTTTAGTTTCATCTCAAAGCTTGATAATCAACATGCTAATGGTGGTCCATTTAAGCATTAGTGGGCTGAGATATTTAGAAAGACTTGAACCCTTTGGATTATGGTGCTGGAGAAAACTCCTCAGACTGCAAGACAATCAAACTGTTCAGTCCTAGAGGAGATCAACTCTGACTGCTCTTTGGAAGGCCAGATCCTGAAGAGGAAACTCAAAGACTTTGGCCACCTAATGAGAAGGACTCACGGGAGAAGAGCCTCATGCTGGAAAAGATTGAGGGCAAAAGAAGAAGAGGACAACAGAATGAGGTGGCTGGATAGAATCACCAAAGCAGTAGGCATGAGTTTAAATGGACTCCAGAGGATGGTAGAGGACAGGAAGGCCTGGTGGAATGTTGTCCATGGGGTTGCAATGGGTCAGACACAACTTTGCAACTAAAAACAACAATATGTAGAAAAGCTACCTGCATCTTCATTCCTGGGAAATTGTTTCCACACCCTTGTTGACACTGTCAATCTTGTTGATTCACCTTCCCAAGTCATCAAGAATCCCAAAGTTTCCTTTTTTGAAGGACACAAGAGTAAAGTTTGCCTGGTAGCTGTTGTGGATCTCTGATCTGTAGGTCCTGCTTTGCAGTTCTTCATCATTCCTTATTTAACCAAGAGCTGGTTTAACAAAAATTCAATGGAGGAGGTGAAGAGGATGCAAGGGAAGGGGCTGAGGAGAGGTTGGAGAACAATGTGTTGATAATGCCACGTTCAGAAAAGAACATGGCTTGCAGAAAGCAGGATCATATGGATTACTGAATGGGAGAGAGGAGAAAGACTTATCCGGCTTGTGAAAAAAGCCAGAAGGTATTTGACATGGAGGAACTGTTATCAAGGGTAAAGCCAAACATGCTTCTCATCCTGGACTTAAAAGCTAAGCCAGGGTTGTGCCTGCTTATGTAAAGAGGAAGGGAGATGATCTTGGCAGAAATATGCAAGAACCATTACATAAACAAAATGTTTTTGGGGGAAGCAAAATTGGAAACAAAATAAAGAGATACGGAAAGGGTCATCCCTGATTCACTGGGATATAAGAAGGAAGAGGAGTAAAACACAATCAGGCTTGTAAGAATCTGTTGTTAATAAAGGAGGCTCTGAATACTTTTGGGGAATAAGCTCACCCACAACATCTTTGAAAGTTCTGAATTCTCTCAATTGTTTTGCCTGTGGGTGGCCCATTTTTCATAGGAGATGTAGGAAATGACCAGACTGAGCCCAAAGGTGGGGTCAAGTACGTTACAGGTTTAGAATGCTTTTGTGCCCACAAGAGATTTAACTCAGGCCCACCTTGAATTCCATTCAGTCTTATGGTCTCTAGAGATTCTCAGTCATCCGGGTCATGTTGTCCCAAAGGTGCTTTTTCAAGAGGCAACTGGACTTTCTTGTTTTGTTTCTTTTGAAGATGTTTCACTTCTCATCCAAGAAGCTTCTCAGCTCTGATGGGATAGTGGGGAATGGAAGGATTTATATTTCTTGAAGACAGCTGGTCATTTGCATCCTTTTAGAGAGTCGTTGACTTGGATGACTGAGAATCTCTATAGATTTTTAGCTATACCATTTGGGATGAACACCCTTTGAATGGTGTGGGAGTAGGAATGGATTTCCAGAGGGAAAAAAATTGTAGACTACAGGACTCAGAAACCTGTACTACAGGACTGCAGACTACAGAAACCAGGAGCACCACTCAGGTGACCCTGAGGACACAGATCAACCTCCAATGGCCTCAACGACCCAAGTGCATTCCCCACTATCCTGTCAGAGCTGAAGAAGCTTCTTGGATGAGAAGCAAAAGACCTTCAAAAAAACTGGGAAGTCCAGTTGCCTTCTGAAAAAGCACCTTTGAGATATTCAGACCAGGTGTGGGTTCCTGCCAGTTCTAACCTCTTCTATAGAAGAGGTTCCACAAATCTATTGTGCCGTTTAGAATCGGTTCCAGATACCTCCCCCCACCGGTCCGCACCATGCTTGCCCTGCCCGCCGCTCACTGATTGGCTGGCTCACCAATCACCCCACCCACCTCTAAGAGTCCTATCTAAACCTTAAAGTCTTAACGCTGTCAAGTTTGAACACCCCTGGGGTTTTTTTTCTAAAGGGTTAGGGGTGCAAGGATCTTGTAACTTGACAGCTTTAAGACTTGCACACTTCAATGCCAGAATTCCTGAGCCAATATGACTGGAGGAGGAATTCTGGGAGTTGAAGTCCACAAGTCTTAAAGATGTCAAGTTTGAATATGCCTGGGTTTTTTCCCCTAAAGGGTTAGGGGTGCAAGGGTCTTGTAACTTGACAGCTTTAAGACTTGCGTGCTTCAAATGCCAGAGTTTCTGAGCCAACATTTTGGTTGCTAAGCAAGAGCATTGTTAAGTGAGTTTCACCACATATTACAAGTTGGCCACCCCCACCCAGTCACATGACTACCAAGCCACTCCCACCCAGTCACATGGCTGGCAAGCCACCCCCACCCAGTCACATGGCCAGCAAGCCACTCCCACAAAGCAGGCCACACCTATAGAAGAGGTTCTAAAAAAATTTGAAACCCACCAGTGATTCAGACTTATCTGCCTCTAATTTGCCTTGACCATTAATTGTTCAGATTCTTGTTTAGAGGTACCATAAAATAAACTTCCATTCATTTTGGACCTAACCGTGGCTCCCAATTTCTTGTGCCTGACAATTTAGGTTAAAAATTAAAGAGTCTGCTTATCTGTGGATGGACTTATCAGTGAGTATAAAAGATGATTAGAGTATATATTCACAGATGAGTCTATCTTTGAATAAATGAAATCTGTTTTTTGGGGATATAGAATTCTCAGTGTATTGGTGAGTTTATATCTGTCTGTCTGTCTGTCTGTCTGTCTGTCTGTCTGTCTATCATCTATCTATCTATCTATCTATCTATCTATCTATCTATCTATCTATCTATCTATCTATCTATCTATCTATCTATCTATCTAATCTATCATCTATCTATCTATTAGTTCCAGTCTTCCTGTGAAGTTGATTTTCATGTCTGGCCTATCTAGTGGAGCTGGGAACTTAGTACTTTGAAAGGAAACCTCCAGGGAGTGATAAAAATGTAAGCTAGACAGGGAAATATTAAAAAAAAAAAAACTTGGAAGAAAGCAGGAACTACTATTGTATTATTGCCAGGAAAACATTTTAGATGAGCTCAAATCAAAGGAGACTTCTGATAAGCAAGTAGTTTCTAATGTAGTGCCTTGTTGATTTACTGGAGAACACCTCCCATCATTTCTCCTAGCCATATGAGTTTTGTAGTTGAAGACTTTTGAATGCCACCCACTTGGGATGCTATTGGCATAGTGTTCATTTCAGTGTTCAGTGTTCAATTCAATGCAATTGCCCCTGACTTGTCCTACCTCACAGGGCAATTTTTTTAACCCACATTATGCTTACACAATTAGATGAAGATGAAACTCAAATACTTTGGCCACCTAATGAGAAGGAAAGACTCCCTGGAGAAGAGCCTTATGCTGGGAAAGACTGAGGGCAGAAGAAGAAGAGGACGACAGACAATGAGGTGGCTGGATGGAGTCACCGAAGCAGCCGGCGTGAGCTTAAATGGACTCTGGGGGATGTTAGAGGACAGGAAGTCCTGGAAAAACATCGTCCATGGAGTCACGATGGGTCAGACTCGACTTCACAACTAACAACCACAACAATGCTTACACTGCATAATGTGGGTTAAACCAGTGTTTCTCAACCTTGGCAACTTGAAGATGTCTGGACTTCAACTCCCAGAATTCCCCAGCCAGCATTCGCTGGCTGGGGAATTCTGGGAGTTGAAGTCCGGACATCTTCAAGTTGACAAGGTTGAGAAACACTGGGTTAAACAATTGTTACTGCATACCTACATTTCTGAACCCTTGTTGGTACCTTACTGTACCAAAGTTGAAAAGTTCCCATGTCTATTGAGAAAACATTGAGAACTCCCCAAAGGCAAGTCAAACACAATCCGAGTGGTAAATATAAAAAGAGGTTAAAGGCTGCCAGTGACAATTCATTGTTCCTTTAGGAAGCTTCAATGGAACCTACCAAGGAGTGGCCTTCATAGGCCCCACCCAGGCCTCTGTAAACAGGAAGTAGAGGAAGTGGAGAGTCAAGGCTGGACAGAGTCAAAGGCTGATGCTTGGCAGGATGCAAAGCACACGTTGTGACGGCTCAGCACACAGCAATCCAGAGTGGGGGGAAATGAGCTTTTTATAAATACACCAGGGTCAGGGACTGGCGCTTGGCAAACAATAGGGGAAGCAAAGGTAGTGGGGTGTTGAAAAAGGACAATCGAATCAGATTGATGACAACTGGATTTGGCCATGAGAGGAACTTGAGTGATTCATTTCACAACCTTGGGACTGGGGAGGCATTTGGAAAAGGGTATCTGGAGGGACCAAGGGACACGGTGGCTTAGCTCGTTGGCTAAGATGCTGAGCTTGTCGATCAGAAAGGTCGGCAGTTCGAATCCCTAGCGTCGCGTAACGGAGTGAGCTCCCGTTACTTGTCCCAGCTTCTGCCAACCTAGCAGTTCGAAAGCCTGTAAAAATGCAAGTAGAAAAATAGCAACCACCTTTGGTGGGAAGGTAACAGTGTTCTGTGCACCTTCGGCGTTTAGTCATGATGGCCACAGGACCACGGAGATTTCTTCAGACAGCGCTGGCTCCTTGGCTTTGAAATAGAGATGAGCACCACCCCCTAGAGTCAGGAACGACTAGCACATATGTGCATGGGGAACCTTTGCCTTATCTGGAGGGACCAGCAAATCAATCAAGTGATTTCTCCTATCCTATTAATCCAGAAGCTTTCATCCACTATGGACATGGCATGATTTATCAAAGAGATATCCATCATGTCTTACCAAGTTTATGCAGATGTATATGCAGATGTGAATGAGATGTATGGGATTTGAGCATTCTCACTTTGTTCATCAGAAGCAAACAATTAAGAAAAGAAGTGGCCAGATCAACTTTGTCCTGCTGTTTTATTACTTTTATACTATTCTGGGCTTGGACAATCTGGAACTGTGCCGCCTGCGGTTCGATCTAAGCATAGTACGCAAAATTTTCTGCTAGAACTTCTTGCCTGTCAACAACTTCTTCAACTTCAACCATAATAACACATGGGTAGACAATCAATACAAACTCAAGGTAAACCGCTCCAAACTCGATTGCAGAAAATATGACTTCAGCAACAAAGTGGTCAATGCCTGGAATGCTCTACCTGACTCTATTGTTACATCCTCAACCCCACCGCCCCAGGTTCAATCTCAAACTGTCTACCGTGGCCCTCGCCCCATTCCTAAGAGGTCTGTAAGGGGGCGTGCATTAGCGCACCAGCATGCCTACCATCCCTTCCTACTGTCCCCATTTATTTTTACTCATTTCCTTTGTTCATGTCCATGTGTATACTTATACCTGTTATCTTGTACACGTTTGACAAACTAAATAAAATAAAAATAAATAAATGAATCAAGCTGCATACCTCAACATGGGATCTGACTGTATAGATGTCATGGAATGTTCCATTTCCCCAAAGTTCACTTTAGACAGAACAGGAAAAAGGTGAAAATAATGATTGTCCTCCTGCCACCTACAGAGGAAAGAGGCACCTACAGAGGAAAGAGGCAGCCATCCTGTCCTGCCAAAATAATATGCTGAATGTCTTTTAGGTTCAAAAAGGTTGGGTCAGGGCAGGACACCCGAAGGAGGAACCCGAGGTTTTGGATGTAAAAATAGGAATCCTTGAGTCCGCCATCGGTTAGAGATGTTTTGGAATGGCAGTTTGCCCATTGTGCACACATTCTGAAGTTCTCTTTCGGTGGCGTCAAAGGAAACTAACGTGACGCAGGGAGATAATATATATTTTTTTTGTCAAAAAAAAAAAAGGGATTCTATATTACCTATACTTGATCGGAGTGATTTGTCCTCCAAAGGTCACGAGCGATGGAATGCAATCGTAAGAAGAGTTGGCTAATCCTATTTTCTTGGTAGGGTAAATAGGATCAAATCACAAACCTTGCAATGATTCTCACAAGAATCATCGCGGTGTAACTTTTTGAAAGACAGGGTTTCCATGTGTTTATCACAGCAAATCCAGGTTTTCTCAATTTGACACTTTCCTAATATTTGACTGCTCCTTGCTGTCTTTGAATGTTGTTTCTAACAAAATGAAATTCAATGTAGAGAAAAGCAAAGTCCTACACTTAGGTAAGAAAAACCAAAAGGACACATTGTTAGGTAACAAACATTTCATTTTGCAAGTAACTGCGGGGGGGGCACATTCCTAACACACATGCAAACTGGGTGAAACCAGGCTTAATAGCAGTGACTGTGAGTCACTCCCACAAAACAGGCCACACTTACAGAATAGTTTCTAAAAAAAAATTGAAAGCCACCACCGTGTGGCATCCTGAGAATCACACTGCAGAACTGGATGAAGCCAGAGTCCATCCTGAAGAGGAGATCAGGAGTTTGAAATGGTATTTGGAGCAACTGAAAGGTATTTGCCACCTATGACCTCAGAACAGTGGTGGGTTGCGGATCCCGTTCCAACCGGTATGGTTGGAACAGGCCTGGCATCACCCACGTGGATGCGTGTGGTATGTGCGCACATGCATGCAGTGTGTGCATGTGTTGTACCTGCCCGCGATGCTCCAGCTGCTCGGCGGAGCATCGTGCAGGCGCTGTACCTGCCATGTGCATGCATGGAAACGTCAAAGGCTTAAAGGACAGGTAAGGAGCTTGGGCAGGCAGGAGGGCCCTCCGGGGCACTGTACCGGAATATACCTGGTGCTCCAGGCAGGCTCCGGTACCGGGCGTACTGCCTGCAACCCACCACTGCCTCAGAAGAAGGGAAGGCTGAGTCAGTCTTGAGCCTGGTAAGATTTGAACTGTCAAATTGCAGTCAGCTGGCAGTCAGCAGAAGTAGCCAGCATTCTAACCACTGCACCACCAAGGATGTAAGTAAATAAATATCTGCTTGCATTGTCCAGCCTTTTGAAGCAGCATTGTGGATGTATCATTTATTGGTTTTCAATGGTTGCTAAAACTTTCCCTAAGATGAAGATTCAAGAGACTTCAAATGAAGCCTCAAAGGATTTCAAACCATATAAGGTTTGTGTGGGATCCATGAGAAACTTCTAAGTCATACTTCCCAAGGTCATATACCACAGCATGTTCTCAGTTGTCATTGTTCTCAGAACATTAGAATGTGCATCTAGTTTGCACAGGGAAGGTGCCTTTATAAGTTCAGTCTGGTTGGAGTCCTTCAGAATCTTCTGTAATTAGCATGGGTAGAAACAAGCCTATTGTGAAGATCTAGAGACAGATGCTTACAATTCTTAATAATAAATATTTTTTTCAGGAAAATGTACCCTGTTTCCCTGAAAATAAGACCTCCCTGGATAATAAGCCCAATCGAGCTTTTGAGCACATGTGCTAAAATAAGCCCTCCCCCCAAAATAAGCCCTCCCTGAAAATATTGCAACACAGCAGCAGCCATGAGGTGACCATGCTCACCACCTCCTGCACCTCAAAAATAATAAGACCTCCCCGAAAAAAAAAGGCCAAGCGCTTATTTTGAGGGTCAAAAGAAAATAGTAGCAATAGCAATAGTTAGGCTTATATACCGCTTCATAGGGCTTTCAGCCCTCTCTAAGCGGTTTACAGAGTCAGCATATTGCCCCCAACAACAATCTGGGTCCTCATTTTACCCACCTCGGAAGGATGGAAGGCTGAGTCAACCTTGAGCCTGGTGGGATTTGAACAGCCAAACTGCTGAACTGCAGTGCTGCATTTAACCACTGAGCCACCTCAGCTCAGACTCTGTCTTATTTTCGGAGAAACACGGTATGCATTTCCTGAAAGCCTTCATCTTTGAGCTTTCTGTCTTTGAGTAGGAGAAAAGGGAAGGAGGATCTTTTTTGTTCTTCCTGTAGCAAGCACAAACAAAGGAAGAGTAACATCCTTCTAATCAGAGGAAGGCAGATCAGTGGCAAGGCAAGCAGCAAAGATGGAACTCTTGTGATCAATAGAATTGATGTGCAAAGAAAGAATACTTCTGGCATTTTATCCCCAACAGTTTCTGCAGGAAACATGTGAGCCTAGATGGAAACTTCTTTCTCTGAAGCTCCTTTCTCATTTCTACTAGAGGCCACCTTTTATTACTGCCCTTTTTGAGTAAACGAATGAATGATTTCTTTTATTATGGCCTTTGGCCAAACAATTCTGTTTTTTAACAGGGCATTCCAAACCCATCTGAATGCCAGTGTGGTATAGTGATTAAGGCAGGGGTGTCAAACTGAGGAGGCCCTTCAAAGGCCATCTGTTCACCATCACTTGGCTAGAAATAAAGTTAGTACACCTGTGTGTGTTTCTTCTCTGCACTACCTCTCAAAACTGACACACCTTGAATCCCTATATGAAAATCAAGAAGTGAAACTAATAAAGAAATATTTCTTAAGGATGTTCCTATAAATAAACCACAGCCCATAAAATATTTGTCATGATAGGGCTCAATTCCAACAGGGCATGAGAATAGTTAAGGGAGGGCCATGTTCCCAGGTGAGAAGATACATCAACTAGTTTTGGAAGCCAGAAAAAGGATTGATGTGTGTAAGAAATACAAAACTTTCCACTGGAGTCTAGTTCTATTGCTACTTAATTCTTCTGAGAACTGAGGAACACATCAATAAGAAGCGTCAATTGTCTTTCTGTTGTGTGATACCTCCATTAAAATAAAATAAATGGGAACTCAAGTCTTCTTATTCCAAGCCCAGGATCCGTTCCCCTGATTTGGAAGCAAGGGATTATACTGAGATCTTTACCAAGCTAGAAATTCAAATTATTCTTTGGTTTGGAAGTAAACAATCCAAGCCATAATGGTGTAGGGTCTCCTGCTTGGGCGGTGGGGTTGGACTAGATGACCTACAAGGTCCCTTCTGACTCTCTTAATCTGTTATTGCTGCAAAAATGTAAACTGTCTACAGTGGTCTGATGTATATTTTATGAAAGTCAGCAGCTCTTTAATTTCACCACTCACCTTTTACTGGCTGGGATATTTGGAGCGACACGACCTCGGATGTACTGAGTGACGTTCTGTGTTTGCTGGACACTGTTATTTTTGGATTGTGTTACCAGTCCCCCCAGATGGAAAATCTCCATTCCCCGGGGAGCAATAAAGAAGGGAAAAGAAAGGTCACAGCCTCCTCTCTAAATTTCTCAAAGGCAGAACTATTCACGAGGTATACAGAGCTGAGGAGAAAGGGGAGGTAGGCTTGGAACAGGGCAGGCCAACGCGTTTGTTTTGCAACTGCTCCCCCTCAAATATTGCAACATAGCCCCAGGCCAGATATGCTAAATATTTCTCTTAGTGACTCTGCAGAGAAATTTGGAGAAAGTATCGCCTGCTTAATTTAGATGCTGTAGACTTGATTGCTTTAATAGATGCACATTCACATAGATCAGTGATGGTGCAGAGTTACCAAAGCGCACACACGTAACCCCAAAATGCAACATGAGCAGCCCCCCCCATGCATGCACCCCACCCCCTGTGCATGTGTGCATGCTCCCTCACACATTTCTGGCTACCAGGTTGATGCAGGAGGGGTTCCAGGCCCAAAATGGGGCACAGGGAGGCTCATATGTCTCCCTGCACCCCGTTTTGGCTTCCAGATTGGTGCAGGAGGACTTCCAGGCCCAAAATGGGGGGGGAGGCAGGGCGCACACATGCACGGACCCCCAAAAAGCAATGCGAGGCCCCCACACACTTGTGCCCCGCCCCCTGCGCATGTGTGTTAGAGACCAGAAGACCAGCTGGCTGTCAGGAGATGCATGGAGCTGGGCTGAGGCAATGGCTGGAGTGCCTGCAGAGAGGGCTCTGGATGCCACCTGTGGATGCCACGCTTGCCATAAGTTCACCATCATGAACGTAGATGTTTTGCAAAGAGGCAATTTGAGGTTTTTTTTAAGTTTTTCATTTTTAGTCTCATACACACATTTACAAGTGCACATTCTTATAGTTATTATTCTTATCACATTTTAATACTTTTAAACATTCATTTTTCCATATAAAAAATCGACATATACGATCGGGATTCCTTTGCTTACCATCCCATACACCTATTTTATTTTACCGCCTCCCTACTTTCCTTTCCTTTCCTCTTCTCCTTCCCTCCCTTCTCTACTTTCCTCCTCACCTTCCCCAATTTGAGGTTCTGAATTGGTTCTAACTAATGGAATATAGGAAATGGACTTGTAGGGTAAGAAGTCATCAAAAGCTCAACTTCTTCATAACAGGATCTCCTAACTTTTATTCTTGCTCTTTTCCCTTTTCCCTCTGGGCTCAAACCCACAGCACCATCCAGAGGGAATTGAACCCTTTCCTGTTAAGTTCACTTTCTTTGGACAGGTGAACAACAGCAACAGTGAGAAGGAAGTGCAAGAAGGACATGGGTTTGGAGATGCGGCTGAGATGTGTTCCGGGATGTAAATCTGGGAAGCGCCATCATCTACCAGTATCACAATTCTATGGGGCATATCTTTGTCACTTCTGTACTCAATTTATGGATCATCCAGAGAATTTCAGCAGAAAGCAAATGCTTGGATTCCATTCCACAGTTAAGTGAAGAAGACTTATTGTATCAATTATTTCTTCACACTCTAGAACCTTTGGGAGACCCTCCATGCCGGAATTTAACTGCAGCTGGTTTCATAAGGCGTAAAGTTGTTACCATATCGTGAACGCATTTGATGGAAGTGATTTTTCACTCAGACAAGTAAAGCTCTGGAAAGAATGTGCAGTTCCTTCTGCAGAAGAATCCCTAATTAAGTTACAGGATCATGCCTTGGTAACCAAAATAACTTTGTATTTCAAAAGTAAATCTGATATAGAATTTAATTCAACTGGAAATCATTTTTGCATTGTTCCATATATGGGTTTCTATGACTTCCAAAATTTGGGCTTCCTTTAACGCAAGATCTTAATATTTTAACTTTCAACAATAATTTTTCACTTCTTGGACAGAAATTGCTCTAATTCCTTTTTGTAGTTTATTATTTATGCAGTGTTGATTATTGCCATTTATATAATACTTGAATTTTAACAATGAGCCCCAGAGTTTAAAACAGCAAAATATATTCAAATATGCAATACTAACTCATGAAATATTGAAAATTCTTATCTTTGGAAAGTAGTCTGGCTTATTTCTTATGATGCTTCCCTATTTATTCATATTATTTTTAATTTTTTTTGCCTTCCCCCCCCTTTCTAATATTATTATGTGGTTAATCTTTGGTGAGATTCACAGCCTTTGGGGCTGGTTCGTAGCTCAACAGCTTGAATCCTAACCAAGGACCTAGGAACTGTTAAAGTAACGTCGGAGGATATAAGCTGTTCCAAGTAGGGTCGTTTTTTTGTAGAATCAGAATGTTCAAGTCTGATAAATTTAAAATGTCCAAATAGCAGGATAGCCCTTTGGGTATTGCTCCAAGGGCTCCAATTACAATTGGGACAACACACAATTTCTTTTTCCACAGTCACTCAACTTCAATTTGCAAGTCCCAGTACTTTTTGATTTTTTCTTGCTGTTTATCTTCAATTTTTGCATCTCCAGGTATTGCAATGTCAATGAACCATACTTTTTTTTTTATTTTCAACTATTGTTATGTCAGGTGTGTTGTGGGCCAAGTGCCTGTCAGTCTGAATTCTGAAGTCCCACAAGATCTTGACTTTCTCATTCTCTAAAACCTTCTCAAGCTGATGGTCCCAGTGGTTTTTGCTGTACTCAAATCTAAACTTTTGGCACAATTTCCAGTGAATGGTCTTAGCAACGTGGTCATGGCATTGTAGGTAGTCAGTTTGTGAAATTTTGCTGCACCCACTGATCAAGTGGTCGACTGTCTCGTCTTTCTCATTACAGAGGCAACATTTGCTGTTGGTGGTAACATGTTGAATTTTTGCCTTCGTGCAGTTTGTGGCTAAGGCTTGTTCTTGAGCTGCCAAAATAAAGCCTTCTGTTTCTTTTTTCAGTGCTCCTTATATTATTATTATTATTATTATTATTATTATTATTATTATTATTATTATTATTATTATTATTTGATATCGCTGTTCCTGGAGATGGCAGAGCCGAAGCAAAAGAACTAGAAAAAATAATGAAATATTGCAACCTGGCCATCGAAACTACACGGCTATGGATGAAGCATGTAATAGTGATACCCATTGTCATCGGGGCACTTGGCACCATGTCCAAGAATTTTACAAGATACATCAACAAATTGCAGCTTCCTGCAATAACACCAGCGGAACTGCAAAACAACAACAACAACAACAACAACAACAACAAAACCTGCGCTACTCGGAACATCTTACATTTTAAGAAGGTACTTGGTTGATACCTAGGACACTGGAAGCAAACCGTATCAACCATTAGCACCAGTAACTGGTATTTGCAATGCATTTTTGAATGTTCAGTTGGGTGAGTTTCATGTTTAATGAATAAAATATATAATAATAATAATAATAATACAGGCTGATTACAAATATGATCAATTAGCAACAATGGTGCATTGGAATAGCTGCAAAAATGCTACTTGTGGGGATATACAATAGAAAAAGTCATAGAAAATGAATAAATTAAAGTGCTCTGGGATTTCAGAATTCAAACAGACAAGCGCTTGCCTCATAATACCCCAGATTTAACAATTGTCAATAAAAAAGACAAAGAAGTCTGAATAGAAAACAGCAGAACAGAATAGATAATACTGAAGAAAATCACATCATATAAAGACCTGCAAATAGTAGTAGAATGACTATGGGAAAAGAAAGCTAAGATAGTATCAATAGTAATGGGCACTTTGTGTGCCAAAGCAACAGGAACACCACTTGAATACCATCACCTTTTAGAAAATCTTCATCAGTCAATAGCTATATTTAGATTATTCCAAAACTGTTGTCTTTTATTCCTTACTGGTATATTTTAACTCTTTATATGTCCAGTATTGTAGAGATATCATATTATATCCATGTCAATGAGGTTTCAGTCATCATAAAATAGAAATAGCAATAGACTTACATACCACTTTACAGTGCTTTTACAGCCCTCTCTAAGTGGTTTACAGAGTCAGCCTATTGCCCCCAAAAATCTGGGTCCTCATTTTACCCACCTGAGAAGGATGGAAGGCTGAGTCAACCTCAAACTGGTCAGGATCGAACTACTGGCAGCTGGCAGAATTAGCCTGCGATACTGCATTCTGACCACTGTGCAGGCAGGCAGGCAGGCAGGCAGGCAGGCAGGCAGGAAGGAAGGAAGGAAGGAAGGAAGGAAGGAAGGAAGGAAGGAAGGAAGGAAGGAAGAGCATTTAGATTTATATACAACTTTACAGTGCTTTACAGCCCTCTCCTAAGCAATTTATAGAGTCAGCCTCTTGCCCCAACAATTTGGGTCCTCATTTTACCCATCTCGGAAGGATAGAAGGCTGAGTCAATCTTGAGCCTGGTGAGGTTCGAACTGCCAAAGTGCAGGCAGCTGGCAGTCAGCAGAAGTAACCTGCAGTATTGCACTCTAACCCCTGTGCCACGGAGGCTCGTCGAGCCTCAAAAGAATAGGATTGTAGATGAACTCTGCAAAATTAGCCACAGCTGGATCTACACAAGTTTGTCCCACTGACATATGTCATATAAAGTCTCTTCATTGTGATTTAACAAACTGAAATCTGCAAAATGTAATCTGTTATTACATTTGGGACAGCAAAGAGTCAGGCTTTAAAAAGGATGTGATTGTAGGTATTTTTGCTTTGTTTTCTTAAAGCATGAAATGACCAACTCTGCATTCTATCAAAGCAGGGAGCTTAACTGTTCTTCTGGGGAGATTTTCTACAACTGACAATTCAGAATGTAATGTGGTTGGTCACCACGTGACTATGAGCCTAAGGAAAATAATGTCAAAATATACAACGATATTAAGTGTCTTCCCATGACGACATTAACTTATAATACAATAAATAAAAGATCTTCTGTGACTTTTCTAGTGTAGAATGTTCTCAAGGCATTAGTTATTGCATCATAAAATATCAAGGTTTCCCCCCACCCCCAAAGCATATTATTCCAACGAAGGCAAATAAAAAGAAAAGCAAATGCTGTCCTAGATAAATTGCTCATATTAGTTTTTGTTTGTTTGCTTGTTTAAAAAAGGAAAACATTTTTGACCCAAGCATATTTCCCTGGAAAGCATTTTAAGGCAGGTTCTCCTAAGAAAAGGGCCTGGATGATGAGACACCAGATTAATCTTTGCAATAAAGGGATTTAAAGAAGGATCCCCAGTGTTCATTGATTAATTGCCACACTTACATCCCATCTTAACCTCACATGGCATGGAGTAGATTAATCTGTCAAAAGGTAAACATCGGAAAATCAGATCAATCAATACTTGGATCTGCATTTATCTGGTCTAAGATCTAATCTCTTTGCTACGATGGTTTATTTAGATAAACAGAAAGTCCTTTTCAAATAATGTTTCCACAGTAGCTTCAAGTTTCATTTCGCTATAGGAATGCACTCCCAAATATTTAATTGGGTCTGTATGGCTATATATATATATATAGCTGTGTGTGTGTGTGTGTTTGTGTGTGTGTTTGTGTGTGTGTGTATGTGTGTTCCAGCATAACTCTGGAACGCCTCGAGCAATTTCAACCAACCTTGGTACACAGATGACTTACTCTTGGAAAAAATACTGTGGTGGGTAAGACAGCCCCCTTGGGCTGTGCGTTCTGTTAAGATACAGCCTGTTGTGCCTTAAAATAGCTTCTACTGTACTGCCATAAAATAGATTCTAATATACAGCATAGTGGAGTTGCCATGATAATGGCTTCACAGTATTCCACAAGGGGGGCTCCTTCCGGTAAGGGGGAAAATTCAACATTAAAAATTACATTTGGTCCAGACATTTTCCCCCTATAAATAAATACCTCGGCAACGCCAGATTATCAAAATATGATAAATATGGTTTTGCATGAAATTTGAACTCAGGCAACATGCTTAAGACTACACCGATGTTTATTTCCTGCCAGCTATTTATGCTTCAGTAATACTTTGAAAAAGAGAGAGATTTTGCTGCTTGGAAATCACATACACACTCATTCACTCACTTATATTGTTGATTGTGTAGCTCTATAAAAATAACAGCCAGAATATTATGTTTATGTCTCCCACTTTTTTCTTAAATTACTGCTTAGCCAATACTCTGCTAAGCCACCTGTCTTACAACACAATGCTTTTCATTTTTCAGAACTGAAATATTATGACCCAAAGGGCAGAAGTTCGTTTTCACTGATTTTCGCTGGTTTTCACTGATATGCTTGCTAGGCCAACGGTGTTTGAAATGGGGGATTGTTTATAAAATGAGCATCTGGATTTATTGCAGTAGGACCCTGCTCTAAACCAATATTTAGTCTAAAACACTTCATTTGGTCACTTCTCATGTCTGCAAACTTGTTTCCACCAGTTAATAACTCCATTATAGTGGTCTGTTAGAATCATGGCTAGGACACGTACTTCATAAAGATAGACATTGGGTGAAGCAGGTGCTGGAATGCGTTAGAAGGACACCTTGAACAAAAGGTTATCAGTGGATAATGTGATTATAGTTTGTAGGAGAAGTGTAGCTTAACTTAGCGTTGTTATTATTTCTTTTACATATTCAATTTTTCTGGCATTAACTTCAAGAATGGTTTCATCTGTCAGACTTTTAAAGAAGGGGCAGGAGAAAATAGGGTACAGTATGATTTGCAACTCAACTCAACTGAACCTAGAGGTTTGTTTGGTGGTAATGATGCATAAATCAGACCATTCTGAATCCAACAGGGCAGGTTGGTAGTGGCTAAAAAAATTCATTGATTTAAGTTTCAAGTGGCTGTGTTCTAAGCATGGTCAAATCTGAATCCGATTCAGTGGATTAGCCTTGTGCTGATTATCAACAGTTGCCAGGTAAAATAAGAGTTACAATAGCAACAGCCACAACTATATATAAAATAAATAAAGGGAGACTAGTATAGATCTATTTCAAGCTATTTAGCTCTCATCAGCTAGCCATACCCTTGCTGGGATTCGAACCTGGGCTGATTGCATATCAGGCAGAGATGTTAACCACTAAGCCATAGGCTGTCCTCCGTTATCAGCTTGAGCCCTTTATTTATTTATCAGCACAAATAAAAAAACACAAATATAACAAAGGCAACAGTAAAAATATTGGGTTTCTGTCGTGATGGACTCTTGTGACGAGCCGATTGACAGTTGATGGAAGCAGTTAGCTTCCTCCCATAATTGGGGCTTACCAGGGGTTGTGACTCTAAATATATACATTCTTCCCTGGCTTCAGCTGATAAGGAGGAGACCTGTGGCTTAATGGCTAAGACATTTGCCTAAGATGCAATACAGCACAGGTTTGAATCCCAGTAAGGGTATGGCTAGCTGATGAGAGCTAAATAGCTTGAAATAGATCTATACTAGTCTCCATTTATTTATTTATCAGCACAAATAAACACACACACACAAACACATATATATAAGCCCATGTTGTGTCATTCAACTAGTCATTGCTTGGATAGAATGAAAAGAAAGAAAATGCATCAAGAGTTATTATCATCTCTAAATCATTGTTGCTCTAAATCGAAGTGAGATCACAATCCTTTTCCCAGTTTTCCCCCTCTTATATCCATTGTGTGGAGATCAACCCTGACTGCTCTTTAGAAGGCCAGATCCTGAAGAGGAAACTCAAAACCTTTGGCCACCTAATGAGAAGGAAGGACTCCCTGGAGAAGAGCCTCATGCTGGGAAAGATTGAGGGCGAAAGAAGAAGAGAACGGCAGAGAAGGAGGTGGCTGGACAGAGTCACCGAAGCAGTCAGCATGAGCTTAAATGGACTCCAGAAGATGGTAGAGGACAGGAAGGCCTGGAGGAACATTGTCCATGGGGTCATGATGGGTCAGTCATGCCTTCACAACTAACAACAACAAAATATCCATTGTGTAGATGCCTTCATGTCAAAGAGCACAATCAAAAGGATCATCCCAAGCATGGCCAGGAGGGTCTGTTTGGTGGCCCCAGTCATGCAAACATCTTTGCTATGTATGGGGCAGAGGAAAGTAGAAATCATGTCAGCATAAACATTTGTGCCACTCAAGTCAGTGCAGAATGGAGGTCAGGATAGAGCTTGAGGTTCTGTTTATTGGCAGGCCTGCAACCTCTCCAGTTTATGACCCTCGTGAGACCTAGGCATGGAAACAGGATTTGTAATGTAACACTAACAATAACACACCAGAGGCAGCTGTGACAGGGTCATTTTCATCCTACACACTGCAGCTGGCTTCCAAGAATGGGAACCCAGAAAAGAAGAAACCAGGGATGGGCAAGGGAGGCCCGTGGTGCATTCAATGCCAGGTAGAACCTTAAAGACATGCGAGTTATCCACGGCTCAATCGAAGAGTTGAGATGAAAGAAAGAAAGAAGACGCCCCTGGAAGACTCTGTATTTTGGGCACTATGCTCTCTGCTGGTGGAGGGCTAAGCAGGGTTACATTAAGCTTCTTATTATCAGGGATACACCAGGTCATGCCCCTGAGAAATGCCATGGATGGAGACTAGACTGGGAAGTTGAAAAAAATATATCCCTTGGGGAGGGGAGACAATGGCTTTCGTACGTCAACCAAGAAACTTGGAAGAACGTATCTGGAAAATAACCAGGAGTTGACAACCCAACAACTAGTTTGTAACAGGTTGCATTTATACACAGTTAAATAAACCATGAAATCTTCCAAAGATGATCCCATTGATAAGTATTGTTAAGTGGTGAGATCAGGGGTGGGCTGCTGGGAGTTCACACGGATTCAGGCGATCCTCTAATTAGGATTCTTCCCAGTTCAAGAAAACCCCAATGCCACCCCTGGCTGGCCATGCCCACCCTGCTCCACCAAACCCACCCCTCCAAGGAGTCTCCATGCAGCCCATTCATCATGCCAGGTAAGTGTAGGGCCCACGCGGAGGCTCGGGGAGGGGGAGGGGAAATGGGCCTACCAGAAGTTCCGGGAGTCTGGAGACGGGCCTGTTTCTGGCCTCCAGAGGCCTCTGGAGCCTGGAGGAAGCAGTTTTCGCCCTCCGAGATGCTCAAGGAAAGCCTCTGGAGTCTGGGGAGGGTGAAAAGCGCCCCCCCCTCCGGGTGCAAGAGGCCAACTAAGGCTCGACCACCATGGCCACGCCCACCTAGCAATGGGGCAGCGAACTCGTTGCTGCAATTTTTGAAGCCCACTCCTGGGTGAGAGTCACAAGGTCAGAACTGCAGTAGTTTCCACCTTAACAGAGGTGATTAGCCCAGAACTGACCTAGCAATTCTTGTGCATCCACTGTTGCCTTTTTGCTATTCATGAAGAAGAAAGATGGGGCCTCTTTCTTTGGTTTAAGAAACAAATGCTGAAGGAATGGGAAATGAAGGCTCCCTCTAGTTGAGCTCATGGTCAAAAGCCCCAGGGTTGGGCATTTGTTTTGTTTTAGCAACAATATGGAAGTGGTTTAGCATTGTCTTCTTCTGGAATCTTTCTTCTCCTGGTTTATTCAACACCTCCTAATCCACCATGCAGTTTTGGGATGTGGCGGTGTCCTCTCATTGCCAGTGTAACAAATCACTCAGGTAATCTGACTCTTAATTGTGAAGAATCTCCTCCTCTCTGTGTGATACACAATATTTAAACCAGAAATGAATGTTTACTTGCAGTTCAAGGGCAAATTAATATTCGATTTGAGATGACAAGTAGCCCAGCTATTGATGTTAAATCTGGCCAGTATCATTACGGTAGTGGGGGTGGAGGGGAGGGAACTAAAAAAAAACAACAATTAGAATTCTGGACTCACAGTATTGAAATAATTGTGGTATCCACTTTAAAAAAGGGAAGCGGAGGGAGGGAGGGAGGGAAGGAGGGAGGGAGGGAGAGAGGGAGGGAAGGAAGGAAGGAAGGAAGGAAGGAAGGAAGGAAGGAAGGAAGGAAGGAAGGAAGGAAGGAAGGAAGGAAGGAAGGAAGGGGGATTGCATTTCTAATATTCATTTATATTTACTTATCACTTCTCTAGAGAGATACAGTGCTCTACTTGTTTATTATGCATATGCTTAAAGATTTACCGCTTCAATCCTATACATCCCCACTTGGGAAATCAATTGCAAGTTTATAAATAAATAAAGTTTCTTGTTTGAAACACATCTGCTGCCTACAGGTGCAATCCAATTTCCGACGTGGGAATCCGTTTTGATTAAATTGGAGATGTTTGTTTCTGAGTGTACATCCGTGCATTTGGACTGTAAATATTGCTTCAATCCCTTTTTCTTGATTGACTAAAAATAGTATCACCAACTCCTACACTGATTAAAGAACTGCACTTTAAACAACAGGAACTGAAGTCAGGTCACATGCTTTCCAGGCTACATCCTTGGATTCACGTCGACAACCTCAGTAGATTTTCATTCCCTGTTGCATCCTTTAAATATTCCGTATCATGCACTACATTACAGTTATGCATTGACTTAATAAGTGCCTATCACAAGATAAACGTTTGCTCTATTTCCTTGGCCAAAGTGTGTTTCATGAGGTTGGACTCCCTCTTGTGGATCTGAAATACAAAGCAGAAATAAAATATTCCAGGAAGGTACCAAGAGTTGGAGAAGGAAAGTGGATTTTCATCTTTTTATATCATGGGCAAGCAAAGTATGATTAGATGCTGGTAGTACACAACTCTCATCAATGTTCACCATTGGTCTTCTCTTTATACTTGATTGGAGTTCAGCAATACTGCCCAATCCTATTTTAAAGAAGTAGAAACATTCACTTAAATAGAATGTAGAATAACAAAGGGACCTTGGAGGTCTTCTAGTCCAACCCCCTGCTTAGGCAGGAAACCCTACACCACTTCAGACAAATGGTTATCCAACATCTTCTTTAAAACTTCCAGTGTTGGAGCATTCAAAACTTCTGGAGGCAACTTCTGTTCCACTGATTAATTGTTCTAACTGTCAGGAAATGTATCCTTAGTTCTAAGTTGCTTCTCTCCTTGATTAATTTCTACCTATTGCTTCCTGTCCTGCCCTCAGGTGCTTTGGAGAATAGGGTTTAGAGTTTAAAGAAATGGGTTTAATCAGTTTGATGCATAATTATTGTTGATATTAAAATTCTGACTCTCGTGCCAGTTTAGTTCAAGGAAAAATGATAGCAGAAGACCATTGACATTTGAGTAGGTAGGACCGAGACAAAATAAAATATGATTTAATTCATTTTATATCTAAATGCAATTTCATTTTAATTAAGTGATTCGGTTAATATGAGTTTAATAATATTAAAGTCTGATTTATTCATTTCTCTCTTTTCATTTTAATAATGCCGCTCGTTACCAGCACCTGACCTCAGGAAGTAACTTGAATTGGCCCTAGTTAGAACATTGACTAGAAATCAGAAAGAGAAAATAAAAAATGACACAGATATAATTTAGTCTATACTGAGAAGTTGGAAAAGGGAACCACGAAAAAATGGGCAAATCATTTAGAACATGCAGTCACTAGGAGTCAAGCTTAGCTATAGGGAGATGTTGTCCTTTAAAAAAAAAGATAATTTAGGAGATCAGCCATGCATGAAAGACTTAGGTTGAGTACCTGAGAGTTACCAAATAACTGGTACAAGTATCTATCGAAGTAGACCAGTAAGACTACTCCAAGAGTACTAAGTTTTCTTCTGTTCACCATCAGAGGTGGGTTCCTACCAGTTCGCACCTATTTGGTAGAACCGGTTCGTCAAATCTACTGAACCGGTTAGAAGAGGTTCCACCAGCAGACCCGGAAAGCAGGCCACACCTACAGAAGAAGTTCCAAAAAATTTTGCAACCCACCACTGACACAGACAGACAGACAGACAGACAGACACAGAGAGAAAGAGAAAGAAAGGAAGAAATAAATAAATAAATAAAGTGAGAGAGATGAAAGAAAAAATGAAAAAAGAGACAGAGAGACAAAAGGAAGGAGAGAGAGAGAGAGAGAGAGAGAGAGAGAGAGAGAGAGAGAGAGAGAGAGAGAGAGAGAGAGAGAGAGAGAGAGAGAGAGAGAGAGAACACATGGCCGGCAAGCCATTCCCACCAGGTTACATGGCCGGCAGGCCACTCCCACAAAGGAGGCCACACCCACAGAGTAGGTTCCAAAATTTTTGGAAACCCACCACTGATCACCATGGTACGAAAAAGATGCTGAAGTCCTATAAATAGTGCAGAGAAGAGCAACCAAGGTGATTGGCAGTCTGGAAGCTAAACCATAGAATGAACAGTTGTAAGAGTTATCTCTAGTCTAATGAAGAGGATGACTAGGGCTGACATAATAGCAATCTTCCAGTACTTGAGGAGTTATCATGGAGAGGAAGACGTCAACCTATTCTCCAAAGCACCTGAAGGCAGGACAAGAAGTACTATATTTTTTGGAGTATAAGACGCACCAAGATTTTGAAAAGGCAACTTAAAAAAAGTTTTTGCACTCTGCAGACCTTCCAAAAATGGCACGTTTTTCATGAAAATGGGCCCGTTTTTTTGTCCGAAAAAGGGCATGCATAGCCTTTAGGAGGCTTATAGGGTACTCCTGGGTGCTGGGCAGCAAAATTGAGCAAAAAATGGCCCATTTTTCACTCATTTTTGCCCTCCCCAGCCCCCAGGAGCACTCTGAAAGCCTCCTAAAGGCTATGCATGGCCATTTTGGTGAAGGGGGCAGGGTTTTGGGAGCCAAAAATGCTATATTCAGTGTATAAGATGAACCCAGATTTTTAGCCTCTTTTTTGAGGGAAAAAAGGTGTGTCTTATACTCCGAAAAATATGGGTTATGAGTGGAAAACCTTCAAAGATCCACCCTAGAATTAAGGACAACCAGCACCTTGAATTGCACTCAGAAGCAAATCGGCAACCAATGCAGCTTCTGCAAGAGAGGAGACACATGTGCACACCGAGATCTGCACAAAACCATGCATTTTATACTGACAGGAGCTTCTGGATGCTCTTCAGGGGGAGTCTCATGTAGAGTGCATTGCAGCAGTCAAGACAGGAAGAGACTAGGGCCTGAGTGGCCGATTATGTTACATCTTTACTGAGTGATAACATTTCATGGCTTTTGTTAACAATGACTCAAGGGTATGTTTCTGGCCATAGGAACAAGGAAGCAATTTCAACTGTGTTAAGGTTATCTCAGCATTTGATTTGTTTATATAGTGGTATCTGGGTGAGCTTTTGTTTCGTTTTTGCTTACTCGGACTAAGATTAGGTATTCTGGTTTTCATCCCTGGCCCATTGAATCAAATGCAAATATTCCGTAGGAAAGGGCCATTAGATAAGGCAGTGCAGGCTTCAGAAATGAAGCATTTGTAGTCGGTGCCTGGGAAAAAAAAGACCAGCTGCTTTAATGGACACCAGAGAGGTGCTATGTTCACATCCGTACAAAGGACAAAACCCTTCTGCCAAATCATTTGTGAATCATGCACAGTCGTTAGATTTGAGCTGCTTTCGATTATGGATCTGAACAATCCAGTTTTGAGTTTGCTTTTTTGCTTTTGCTGTTGCATCACAGTGGAAGTTTGAGTCAGACAAATGTCTTATGTATCCCATGAAAGAGTCTTAATTCACATTATATTAGACATCAGGTGGAGAAAAGTCTTTCATCATTAATTCTCTTTCTAGTTTGAAAGGTCATGGATTGAACACTGGGCCAGTTTATAAAAAAGAACCTCTGATTATGAGTTATGTTCCCTCTGGAAATCAATATTTATCCACAGAAAGTGACAACAGATAGCCTAGGCATGCCTTATTTGCTGCAATAATTGCAACAATCACTAGCCAGCAGCAAAGAGTTGAGACTTTCCATTTCTCTTTGCTTCCATTGAGTTGTCATGAAAATTATTGCTGTCCACATATGGTAGTATGAGTTCCACTGATTTTGGATGATCTATAAAATCTAGTTTGCACTGGAAATCCCACGGTTGAAGGATAGCCTGAGATTCTGTGACATTATTTCCCAAGACAGCAATGGTGAACACCTTCCATGTTATTCCCAATGAGACAGGTGCCGTTGGAGCTGCCACCAGACTCCAACAGCGAGGGGCCTTCTGAGTCGGCTCTGGAGGAGGTGAAGGACCCTGGACAGGGTTCCAACTCCAAGCAGGGCGCAGAGAGGCTGGTTGGCCACCAGGAGGCACCTGAGCCTTGGACCAGTGGGGAGGAGACAAGGGAGAGTGAGCCGGAGGCCAGTAGTGAGTTATTCCTGGATGCACGCCATCGAAGAGCTACTAGGCTCAGGAACAGGAGGGTTGGAAGTGAAGTCGGCTTCATGGAAACTTCCTAATCAAAGACCCTCTTCAGTGAAACCTCAGAAGGTAGAAACAAAGCAATCCAATACTTGAAGAAGTGGATGAACTTCTGAGTAAATTAATCAAGACATAATCTTAATCTACACCAGTGGTGGGTTCCTAACGGTTGGGACCGTTTCAGCCGTACCGGTAGTAGCTTGGCGGCCTGGGTCGCTGGAACCGACAGTGACCCAGGCCTGCCACGCCCCCAAACCGGTTGCCCAGGTGGTGCCATAGGCAGCGCATCTTGTTTTTTGCTTCTGCGCATGCACAGATGTTTTTATTGTGCTGCAAATGTGCGTGCATCACGCATCAAGCACGTACAGCACGCCCAGGAGTAAACTGGTAGTAGTGACTGCCAGAACCCACCCGTGCTCCACACCCAACTTTGCTTAAGGCATCAATTATATCTCTTAAGAACCATGATACTTTTCAACCCACTGACTCCTGATTATGCCTACTTTTGGAGTGAATATCTCAGCATATCACAAAAAGCCTGGAACATGGGACAGCCTTTGCATTCTCAATTCTGATCTAGGCAAATCTTGAACTTTGAGGCCAAAATAAATTTAAAAAAAATAAACCTGCACTTAAAAAAAAAAAACAGAAACTTTCGATTCAGTCCAACTCCCTAGGTTTTAGAGAAGACGAAAGCTCTCTGATTGAGGGTTGTTTTTCACTTTGCTCTATTGAGTCTTATCTGCTGAAAAATCTTTTACAGCGTGTAAGATTGTATCTGGGTTATTCATCATATCAGTGTAAACTCCAGTTGTACAGCAGCTTCATTTCTGCCTTTGTGGGTTCCACCCTTGATCTGCCCAAAAGAGGGCCATGAACGGATCACTTAGAAGAAAGATCTAAAGTACTAGTTTCTATCGTTACGGTGCTCTTAATGCAGCCTCTTTATGACCTTAGAATTTTACGTTGCTGTTTCATCCTGTGATTTCCACTGCAGCTCCACATTTTTTCATACATAGCCTCTTCTCAATCTATCATATTCCTTTTTCAAACAGTCTTTTTCATCTCTGTATTCATATGCAGTGGCTCAGTGGCTAAGAGGCTGAGCTTGTTGATCAGAAAGGTTGGCAGTTCATTGGTTCGAATCCCTAGCGGCCCCATAATGGAGTGAGCTCCCGTTACTTTCCCCAGCTTCTGTCAACCTAGCAGTTTGAAAGCACATAAAAATGCAAGTAGAAAAATAGGGATCACTTTGGTGGGGAAGATAACAGTGTTCCGTGCGCCTTTGGCATTTAGTCCTGCCGGCCACATGACTACGGAGATGTCAGCTTTGAAACGAAGATGAGCACTGCCCCCTAGAGTCGGAAACGACTAGCACATATGTGCAAGGGAACATTTATCTTTACTTATTCATAAGTTAAATGGTAGCTAGTTTCCTTAACTGGAAAAAGGTTCGGAATCCTTCAATCAATAGCGAGGTCCTATTTCTTGGAATTAATGTCTGTGTTTTCATCATGATTGTTCTATTCTAGACGTTCTCCATCTTGTTACCGTACTTCCTAAAATAAGATGCCTAGAACTAGTTCTGATATTCTAAGTGGAATTTGACAAACAGAGAGCCATGGTGGCACAGTGGTTAGAATGCAGTATTGCAGGCTAACTCTGCCTGCTGCCAGGAGTTCAATTCTGACTGCTCAAGGTTGACTCAGTCTTCCATACTTCCGAGGTTGGTAAAATGAGGACCCAAATTGTGGGGGCAATATGCTGACCCAGTAAACTGCTTTAGAGAGGGCTGTAAAGTACTGTAAAGAACTATGAAGGGGTATATAAGTCTAAGTGTCTATAACAATTCTATTGTTATAAAATTTATTTATTTATTTATTTATTTTATTAATAAAATGTATAGGCCGCCCAATCCTGAAGGACTCCGGGCGGCTTACAGAAAGAAAAGGAAAAAGAAATAATAAAAAATAAAAAAGACAGATTTAAAAACACAAGACATGCACTCTTTCTAATCGGGGCTGGACCTCAACAGTGAGGTCAACAGCCCCAGGCCTGCCGGAATAACCAGGTTTTAACAGCTTTTCTGAATTGAGAGAAGCGTTGTCTTCTGTTGACCATAATACTATCCTTCTCACAATGCAGCGGCAATTGTTGTACAACACCACAGCTGATGTTGGAATAACAGCACAAATGGATTCTCAGGCAATCCATTTCTAACTTAAGTAAAGGTAAAAAGTTCCCCTCGCACATATGTGCTAGTCATTTCTGGCTCTAGGGGGCAGTGCTCATCTCTGTTTCAAAGCCGAAGAGCCAGCACTGTCCGAAGACGTCTCTGTGGTCATGGGGCCAGCATGACAAAATGCTGAAGGCGCACAGCACACTACTACCTTCCCACCAAAGGTGTTCCCTATTTTTCTACTCACATTTTTTACATGCTTTCGAACTGCTAGGTTGGCAGAAGCTGGGACAAGTAACAGGAGCTCACTCCGTTATGCGACGCTAGGGATTCAAACTGCCAAACTGCTGACCTTTCTGATCGACAAACTCAGTGTCTTAATCACTAAGCACCATGTCTCTATTTTTAACTTAGAAAAGTGTTCTGACCCCCTCCTAACGAAAGCCGAGACAAGCGTAAAATGGAATGTCCTTTAATAACAAGACCAGAATCTCGGTGGCTGAAAGGCAAGTAAGCAAACAGATAAGGACCTTGGCAGCAAATCCAACACCTTGGCAGCAATTCAGACTAACTCTGGCAGCAACCCAGCCTGCCAACTTTGTTTCTCTTTAGTCCAAGCGTTGACTTCTGCAAGAAGGGTGTGGCACAAGCAGTCTCTTTTATAGTCTGGAGAGGAGCCTAATGACCATCAGCTGAGCGTAATTACCTCCTGTAATTACGTAGTTGTTCTTGACGCCGAGTAGCCCTTCGACGGCGTGCATCTCGGAACAACTCACAGTTGGTTTCTGGATCACTGTCTCTTGTCTCCTCCCCACTAATCCAAGGCTCAGGCGTCACCTGGTGGCCAACCAGTCTCTCTGTGCCCTGCTCGGAGTCAGAACCCTGTCCAGGGTCCTCCACATCCTCCAGGACTGACTCATAGGGCCCCTCGCTGTCGGAGCCTGGTGGCAGCTCCAACGGCTCCTGCCGGGCCATAACAGAAAAGCTTATCTGGCTCTTGGGTAATATTGTTGTCTTTTCTCCTTCCATTTTTTTTTTTTACTTTTGCAATGTACCTTTTTAGAGATTTTAAATCAAAGGCAGAGATTGCCAGTTGTTTTATTATGTAAATGTCACTCAGAGCTTTTAGGCAGAAGGGCAGGGCCTAAAGCTTTATTAACTTGGTCAATCAACCATGCCATTCATTTCTTGTCATGGTTTGGATAAGGTTGAGCCAGCACTGAATCCTGGCAGGCTGAAGAGTGCAAAGTGACAACCAATCACCATAGCATAGGAATATTTCACAGCATTGGCTGAAAAGTGATCCTGTATAACATTCTTTTAAGGAAATGTTTTAATAATTCTCCACCCCCACACACCCTCTGAAACCTGGCAAATTTGTTCTGGAAGGGGTCAATTATGAAAAATGATAGCCATAATTACCGCTTGAATTCCAAAATAAGAAACAAATGTGGAATTTGTGTGACCAAGTTCAGAACAGAGAGAAAAATCTACAAATCTTTCCACAGCCTCCTCTGTTGATCACAGCAGTTAATCTTATGTTGGTTTTCCCTTACCAGCCTTGAAATAAAGATAAATTAGGTGTATCAAGATCCTTACCTGATTAGTTAGTTAATCCTCTGATTGCTCCTTTTCCAAGATCAGCTTGGCAAGGATTTCCAACGTTTATGAAGAATGGGCTATGAAGCTAGACCTGAGGGATAATTATATTTGAAGAATGGGGACATTGATGGCGTGTAAAAGAAATATTTAAGTGCATGTATAGTTCCCCAAACTCTTTTAACACTTTAAAGCTCCTTATTCCCTCTAATTCGATTGTTCATATGGTGAGTGTCATTGCTTAAATTGCCAATAAAGCATCAATGTAGCATAGTGACAAGGCTTAGGAGTGGAAGAAGTACTTAAATAGAAATGTTTGGATGATAGAGGACAAAGGAAATTCCTAGAATAAAGGTATGAGTTTGGAACATGTAATGGCCATGAAATGAGTATTATAAAGAGAAAGAGATAATAAGAAAGGGATGAACTATCATTACCTAGAAAAAAGGAGAAATTTTCTAACAGTGAGAGCAATCAACCAATGGAACAGAAGTTGCCTTCAGAAGTTGTGGGAGCTTCATCACTGGAGGCTTTCAAGAAGAGACTGGGCTGCCATCTGTCGGAAATGGTATAGAGTTCCTTGCTTAGGTGGGCGGTTGGACTAGATGACCCAAAAGGTCCCTTCCAACCCTGTTATTTTCTTATCCTGAAATGAATGAGGTGGACAATGGCCATTTAATTTATGCATACATATGTATGTTTTATCTAGAACATCTGAATGAGGAAATTAATTAGCAGCTTGGGTTCAAAATCTATTTGACATCTAAGTTTTAAAATCAGTACTTATCAGTACTTATATATAGTAATACTTAGGATTTTTGAGGACCGTTCAAAAAATATCCACTAACCCTAACCCTAACCCTAACCCTAACCCTAACCCTAACCCTAACCCTAACCCTAACCCTAACCCTAACCCTAACCAGAACCCTAACCCTAACCTTTCCTTCCTTCCTTATTATTTCTTTGTTTTATCTTTCTTCTCATTTATTGCTTTAATTTTTCAATATTCAATACTATAACTTAGTTTCATCTGTGACTGAAGTGGGCTCTAAACACCTTTGTTGCTCTTTCTTTCTTTCTTTCCTTCCTTCCTTCCTTCCTTCCTTTCCTCCCTTCCTTCCTTCCTTCTCTTTCTTTCTTTCTTTCTCTTTCTTTCTTTCTTTCTTTCCTTCCTTCTCTTTCTTTCTTTCTTCCCTTCCTTCTCTTTCTTTTTTCTTATCATCTCTTTGTTTTATCTTTCTTCTCATTTATTGCTTTCATTTTTCAATATTCAACACTATAACTTAGTCTCATCTGTGACTGAAGCGGCCTCTAACTACAAGATAATAAATAAGCAAGCACCCAAATAAATGAGCCTAAATCCAATGCTGACGACTACTAAAAAAAAAAAAAAAAGAATTCCCACGACTCAAAACCCAATGAATCAGAAAGAGAAACTTCAAAGGAACCACTCCATATCCCATCCTGCTTGCCAGAGCCTTTGGGTGTGAGTGGACCCCTGGCTCACAAGCGAGGCTGAAAGTGCTGATAGATTGGTAACGTGTCAAGCAAGGGGGAACATCTGCCACCCAATTCACCACAGGGCAAAATGCTGTGTCGGTGCAGCTATTTGTAATAATAAAGATAGGTATTTCTCCTTGGGGGCCTTTGCACTTTCAAATGGGGTCCCTTTAAAATGTCCCACCTGATGACAAATAGTCTTTTTATTTTTAAAATAAATTTTTATTCTTTTTAAACAAAACCACACATACAAAACAAAGCAAGAGAGGAAAAGAAGAACAACTTTCCTCCATTTCATCAAGCATGTCGTTTGGTTACAAGTTTTTTGTGCATCAATTCTTAAATTTAGGATTAACATCACTGGTTTACATTAAACATAATTGAATATTTCGCTGTCACTGAGCATTATACGTTCAGATTACCATTAATATCATTTCATTTGTAACAATCCTTTTTTCCTTGAATTCATAATTATCTATCAAATAATAATGAATCTTTAAACTAAAAGCGAAGATTGGAACAAAGAATTCCCATTGGTTTATAATAAAGCATTCATATTTTCAATTGACCATAATGTCTCCAATCGTCCAGAATTCCAAGAATGGTTTCCCATTATTAATTATTCGTCCATACAGTGGTTAAGTATTTCAATTCATGTATATATCAATTATTCCTTACATCATCATTGATCTGTTTAATATACAACGATCTTTCTAACGTGAAGTGGTCACTACATACAATTATACCAAAGTATTCAAATCATCCCACTCTTATACATTAAAAACATTATTGTCCTTTAATATATCATATAAGTAGTACTCTATATCATAACAGAAAAAAAAAGACAGAAAAAAAAAATATTACAACATAAGTAAACAGTTTCATTCCCAGGTTTTTTTTATCCAATTGATGACAAATATTCTGAGTAATATGCAGCAAAAGTTATCCGTGCCTTCGTCCATTCCACCCCACCTCCCACAGTTCCGCTGATGTTTTGAGACTTCCCTCTAACAGCTGTTTCCGATTCTGTATGGGATGACAAGGTGCAGACTTAGAGAACAGCCTCCTTTGGCAGGTAATTTTGACAAGGCCCAGAGAGTTAGAGTGGGGTGACTCTGATGGTTTTCCGGTCCTGTTATCAGACCCCTTGTATCCCCCCCTCCAGCCCAGACAGATCCTCCGCCATCTCTAGATCAAGTCCATTTCTCAGCCACAGCAGGGAGGAGGTGGGAGCAAAGAGATAGCTCTGTCTGGGGCATTTCTTCAGGTGAAGGTGGGTGGTGGATAGATTACAGAAGGGCTCTTTCTTCCCCCCCCCCCTCTTTCCTTCTCTTCATTCCATTTGCGTAGGAGGTTAACAGATACAGGAAGCTTTTTTCAAAAAAAAATGTTGGCAAAAGAAAGTACATCGTGCTTCCAGGATGACCCATGTTTTACCGACAAAAATAGGAGTTCATTTGGGACTTTCCTGTCTTTCAAGGCAACAACCGGTGCCCGTTCCCACCCACACCTTCTGTTCCTATCCATGTCTGCAAGATCTGCCTTGCTGGCTTAATTTATTCCTGCAAGTTGTAAGCAGCCATGAGTTATGTTTGTTTGGGTTTGAGGAGAGATTTGTTTGAAAGAAACAAAACCACAGTTTCCCACGAGAGATTATCAATACTAATTTGACCGCAGCAATTGCTGGAGGGTATGAAAAGAGACGTCTCAGCCCAATGCCACAATAAGGGATGTGTGCTTGTATGTGTGGGTGTGTACAGTATATCTAAAGGTAAAGGTTCCCCTCACCTATACGTGCTAGTTGTTCCTGACTCTAGAAAGCAGTGCTCATCTCTGTTTCAAAGCCGAAGAGCCAGCACGGTCCAAAGATGTCTTCGTGGTCATATGGCCGGCATGACTCAATGCCGAAGGTACATGGAACGCTGTTACCTTCCCACCAAAGGTGGTCCCTATTTTTCTTTTTTCATTTGTACATGCTTTCGAACTGGTAGGTTGGCAGACGCTGGGACAAGTAACAGGAACTCATTCCGTTACACAGCGCTAGGGATTTGAACTACCAAACGGCCGACCTTTCTGATCAACAAGTTTAGCATCTTAGCCACTGAGCCACCACGTCCCTTTTGTGTATATTTATGCACATAAAACACACACACACACACATTGACACTGTTGTCCAACCATCAAGATTTTCTGCCGCATCCCTGCACTCAAGGGTGTTCTGCAGGGACACGCCCCTGGATCATTGCAAAAGAAGAAATTAGTACAAAATGATAGCCAAGAAACAATATTGCTCAATATATTTAAAAAAGGTCCTTGGGAAAAATGTGAGAGGTCCAGAAGGAATGGCAATGGGGTAGGAAGAGCTATATATGGGCCCTTCATCATATAGCTACCTCAACACTGATGCTACTCTCTGTGAGTTATGCCCAGCATGATGATATTATGGTAATTATCCCTTTTCCAGTGAGCAATCACACAAGAGAAAGAGAGAGAGAGAGAGAGAGAGAGAGAGAGAGAGAGAGAGAGAGACAGACAGACAGACAGACAGACAGACAGACAGACAGACAGACAGACAGACAGACAGACAGAGGGAAACCCTGAACAAGGACAGCTCTGATAACTCATTTGACATTTCTGAATAGGCTAAAATAGAGGAAATGTTGGAAGAATTAGCAGAAAGTACAATTAGAAGGCTCTTTAGAAGGCTGGATCCTGAAGAAGAATGTCAAATACTTTGGCTACCTAATGAGAAGGAAGGACTCACTGGAGAAGAGCCTAATGCTGGGAAAAATGGAGGGTAAAAGAAGATGGGGATGACAGAGAAGGAGGTGGCTGGATGGAGTCACCAAAGCAGTCGGTGAGAGCTGAAATGGATGGTAGAGGACAGGAAGGCCTGGAGAAATGTTGTCCATGGGGTTGTGATGGGTTGGGCACAACTTCACAACTAACAACAGCAACAATCAAGGAATGTGAAGAGAGAAAGAGAGAGAGAAGGAATAGTGGAGAAGAAAAGAAAAGAGGAGAGGAGGAGGAGGAGGAGGAGGAGGAGGAGGAGGAGGAGGAGGAGAAGAAGAAGAAGAAGAAGAAGAAGAAGAAGAAGAAGAAGAAGAAGAAGAAGAAGAAGAAGAAGAAGAAGAAGAAGAAGACACTGAAGCAGTCGTTGTGAGCTTCAATGGACTCCAGAGGATGGTAGAGGACAGGAAGGCCTGGAGGAGCATTGTCCATGGGGTAGTGATGGGTCAGACATGACTTCGCAACTAACAACAACAAGAATTAGAAGAATTAGGAGAAAACAGAAATGCAGTTGGGATTGTAGCCCATGTTAGTAAGGCAAACATTTAAATATCAGCTTCTCCTGTAAAATGTCCATCAGGAGTATATTTTCCCCCTGTTTGAATCTATATAGTTTGCACTCCTTTCTTTTTCCCCCCTCTGTGAAATTTTGAAGTACCTTTTAGGCTTGTTCAGGAAGGGTTAACTTTTTTTTTTAATGGACTCTTTATGGTGATTCTAAAAGAAAACAGAGATTACCATCTCATCTAGCTTGAAGTATTGAATTCCAGGTGAACCATCAGAAATAGAGCTTTTTACACTGATCTCTCTTTGTGTGGTTTGCTTTGACCTGCTAGGGATTTGAAGAATTTTCACATGCAGGCAGCAACATGGGAATCTTGCTGAACATCGGATTTAATCAAGGAATGGCTCTAAAATATTCCCCTTCCCCCACCAAGGGGAGATGTTACCAGTGGTCGGTTTCAAAAATTGTTTGAACCTACTCTGTGGGTGTGGCCTCCTTTGTGGGAGTGGCTTGCCACCCATGTGACCGGATGGGAGTGCCTTGCCACCCATGTGACCGGATATGAAGATGCCGATGACACTTGTCAGAACCACCTTAAATTACCTCACACACAGCACTGGCATGCATAAGAATATGATGTAAACTTGTTTTTTAAAAGGCATCTTTGGTTTGTGTTAAAACAACTTCAACACATGCAATGTTCTGATTGCACCACAAACACAGTAGTCATCCTTACCTTTCACAGAGGCACTGAGTTTTATAAATATGAGCATGATAGTGTAGAATAATCATATCCAAGGACCAGTGGTGGGTTTCAAAAAAATTTGGAACCTCTTCTGTAGGTGTGGCCTGCTTTCCGGGTCCACTGGTTTGGAACCTCTTCTAACCGGTTCAGTAGATTTGATGAACCGGTTCTACCGAATAGGTGCGAACTGGTAGGAACCCACCTCTGGATGTTACCCACTTCTTGATAAACAATTCAAGGGAAAAAGATGGAAGCTCCAAAACTTAATTTTGGCATGTAGGGGAAGTATTATTATCTCTGCAAAATTGTTACTCCACAAGCAGCCAATTTGGTTTAGGGATGAAGGCACCAGGCTAGGAACCAGGAGATGGAGAATTCTAGTCCTGACTTAGGCATGAAAGCTGACTGAGTGATTTTGGACCAATCACCAATGGACCTGAAGTCATAAAGGAGGAGCAAAGGCACGTGAGCCTTTGCAGGAAATAACTGTTTGTTCTGGTTGGTTTAAATTCTGAAGCTCCTTTTTGACTCTTTGCTCCATATGGCCTTGCAAGCTAATTGCCAATTAGGTTTTTGGCAGCGTTTCAAGGGAGATAAAGGTGGGTGCTTATCAGCCTTATCTGGAAAGACTTTGGCAAACTTCTGTCTGACTCTTTACAAACTATTTCTGACTCATTAAGGGCCGTGAATGAACATAATTTACAGCCATTGAAATAAAAAGAGGGTTTTGGGGATGAAGCATGTGCTTTTTACTGTATCAGGAAGCCTAGGTCAGGACAGTGGGATAGTTAAAAAGTACTCAATATGAAGCTTATGGCAGCACAAGTAAAGCCACAGCCCTCTGTACATGCCTTCAATGTCAATACACATAGCAATAGGTAGGGCTTTAGTGAATCCCTATCTTGATTTTTTCAGCACATACACAGAGTGATTGTATGTATGTATGTATGTATGTATGTATGTATGTATGTATGTATATGAACAAAATGGGACGCAGTGGCTCAGTGGCTAAGATACTTGTCGATCAGAAAGTTCGATAGTTTGGCGGTTCGAATCCCTAGCGCCACGTAACGGAGTGAGCTCCCGTTCCTTGTCCCAGCTTCTGCCAACCTAGCAGTTCGAAAGCATGTAAAAATGAAAGTAGAAAAATAGGGACCACCTTTGGTGGGAAGGTAATAGCGTCCCGCGTGCCTTCAGCATTTAGTCATCCAGGCCACATGACCACGGAGACATCTTCGGACAGAGCTGGCTCTTCGCCTTTGAAATGGAGATAATTACTGTCCCCTAGAGTCAGGAACAACTAGCACATATGTGCGAGGGAAACCTTTACCGTATGTATGTATGTATGTATGTATGTATGTATGTGAACAAAAATCAGGTGGACAGGAGACATTGGTGAGCCAAAGAGTGGTGCCCTGGGATACTCCACGGGTCCCTAATCTGTGGACATCTGGCTTCCAAACTGTTCTCCTTCAACTTTGGTTCCATGCTCTTCCCACTGTGTTTGTCCTCCAAGCGAAGCCCAATGTGTTGATAAAGATGAAGTCAGACAAGTCATAACCCAATGTTTATGGTAGTATTAGCATTGTGGTGACCCAGAAAAATTCAGTGTTTACGTAGTATCTTTTACACAGCTTCCCTGGCCCTGTGATTGATAGCGGTTCTAGTCGGCCACTAGACATTTGGAAATCATTAGCAGTGTCACAGATGGAGCCTGCTTCGAGAATCTTTACTTTCCTTTTTTTCTTTTTCCGGGTTTATTATTTTATTATGAGAAAGCCGGGGCCCACTGGGGAAAGTTGTTTCCAAGCATTTGATGGAAAGGAACTATCCAAGGACTCACCTATCATGCCTGTCATTTGACCCGATACTAGTAGCGGGTAGAGAGTTCTGGCCATTTTCCAAGTTTCACAAATGAGCCATTTCAATGTTAATCCAGCCCGTTGGAGGATCGCGGTGGGGTTGCCAACATCGGGACCGATGTTTTGGAACCGATAAACAGTTTAAGCCATTTCCCCCACGTAAAAATAAGGCAAAGGGTATTGAAATCCAGGCTGGTGGCTTTGGTCACACACACAATGTCTCTGGAAACCTACATTCTTTCCGAGCCACAGGCTGCAGCCAAGACTAACAGCTAGTGGGAAAATTATAAATAAACAGGCTGGAGCGCAAGATTCTCAACCTGGTTAGAACGACTGAGAAAATCCACATGGCCTCTGAGTCAGAGGGAATTGATCTAAAGTGCTATCCCCGAGACTGAGAAATCTTTCGGGGAGGAAGAGGGAGACCATGACAGAATGGGAGAGAGGCATTAGCCTGAGAAAATCCCAGATAATTTATCAGCATTCATGTCCCCCAAGTGATTTTGAACACAATGTGCTGAGGCTAAAAGGCTGCAAAACAGAAGCCTGGATGTCAAAACAGGAGCCTGGAGCAGATCTTCCTTCTAAATAGGCTTCGATTACAAGGGATTGATTTTTTACTGGTTACAATAATAGTGGAGAGAGGGAGGGAGGGAGGAACGGAGGGAGAGGGAGGAAGAGAGAGAGAGAGAGGGAGGGATGGAAAGAGGAAAAGGGAGGGAGGGAAAGAGGGAGGGGGAGAGGGAAAAGGAGAAGGAGCAAGAGAGAGAGAGATGGAGGAGGAGAGCGGGAGAGAGACAGAACAGTGGGAGAGAGAAAGGGAGCTAGAGAGAGACAGAGATACAGAGGGAGAGATACAGAGCAGAGGGTGGGAGAGAGGGAGAAAGAGAAGAAGAGGGAGCGAGAGAGAGAGAGCAGAGAGAAGAGGAAGAGAGAGGGAGAAAGAGAGGGAGAAGGAGAGGGAGAAGAAGAAGGAGTGAGAGACAAGCAGAGACGGAGAGGGAGAGAGAGAGACACAGAGGGAGAGAGAGGGGAAGAAGGAGACAGAGCAGAGAGGGGGGGAGAGGGAGAGAGAGGGAGAGCCGAGAGAGGGGGGAGGAAGAGAGGGAGACAGAGCAAGAGAGGGACAGAGTCAGAGGGTGAGAGGGAGAGAGAGGGAGAGAGAGTCAGAGCAGAGAGAGGTGGAGAGAGAGAGAGAGGAAGAAAGAGAGGGGGAGAGAAGAGGGAGAGGGGGAGAGAGACAGAGCAGGGGGGGAGGGAGGGAGGGAGAGAGAGAACATTTATTTTTCAGGCTGTGCCTGGAAATCACAAACTCAAAAGCAAAACCTCATTTCCGAGAGGCTGTTCTCACATTGGATGTGGATCCCCATGCAGAATTCCTGCAATTTGACTTTTTAACACAAACATGTACTACTATACATTCAGGCTTAGCTGCCTATATGCACTATTATGCAGTTAGATTAAACTAAGTTTGCCTCTATGGTCTATGTTACTTTTCAGGGTTGTAGCAAGTATTTCATGCCTCCCATTAGAATAACATTTCTCTGTGATTCAGCCCAATTTTTTTTCCAGATTATTACACAAACTTGTATACAGTAGTTAACGTTTTGAATAATTGATTCATTGCAATGAATGATACAATTCATATGGAAGGAATAACAAAATAACAGAATTGGAAGGGACCTTGGAGGTCTCCTTGTCCAACCCTCTGCTCAAGTAGGAGACCTTATATAGAGAATAGAATTCTTTATATAGAGCCAAGGTGGCGCAGTGGTTAAATGCAGCACTGCAGGCTACTGCTAGATCAGCAGTTCAGCGGTTCAAATCTCACCGGCTCAGGGTTGACTCAGCCTTCCATCCTTCCGAGGTGGGTAAAATGAGGACCCAGATTGTTGGGGGCAATATGCTGACTCTCTGTAAACCGCTTAGAGAGGGCTGAAAGCCCTATGAAGCGGTATATAAGTCTACTGCTATTGCTATATAGAATTCTTTTATTGGCCAAGTGTGATTGGACACACACATATCACTTGAGCAATTGGACCAGAGCTCGATATTGTCATGAAAAGGTAATGACAGACATCTAAACCATGAAGGGTATAGAAAGAAAACTCACAGTTACCTCAATGTTACATTGCATCTATGCAGGGGTGGAAACCTCCTTCAGCCGAATCGGCAGGGACAATTGGCATCAACCAAACTGGTGGCAAAAATCCCCGCCCATGCCCACCTGGTCACCGTGTCACCGCTCACCTCTTCCGGCCGCTTGACCCGCCCACCCAATCCGAACGTTTCTCCCTCCATTCACAGCAGAGCTGCTGCAGCCTGTCCCTTTAAGATAGTCCCCATGAGGGAGGGAGGGGGCCGGGAGGGACCATAAAGAGAGCAGCAGCTCTGCTGTGAACAGAGGGAAAAACGTTCGGATTGTCTCTGCCACAGAATTCAACGTTAAATGCAGCAGAGACAATCCAAATGTTACTCCCTCCTTTCACAGCAGAGCTGCTGTAGCCTGTCCCTTTAAGGTGCTTCGACCCCGGGAGGGAGGGGGGACCATAAAGGGAGCAGCACAGTGGTGGGTTTCAAAATTTTTTGGAACCTCTTCTGTAGGTGTGGTCTGCTTTCCGGGTCCATTGGTGGAACCTCTTCTAACCAGTTCGTGGTGCGAACTGGTAGGAACCCACCTTTGGAGCAGCAGCTTTGCTGTGAATGGATTCGTACACACATTTTTTTTCTATGGGTTTTGTGGGCATGGCTTGATGGTGGTGGTGGGGGCATGTGACTGAGTGGGCATGGCCATGAGTGACATCAAGTTGGCCACACCCACTCAGTCACAGGAGCCCACCACCAAGCCGCGCCCACAGAACCAGTAGTAAAAACATTTGAATTTCACTACTGATCTAGGCCATCAGCAAGAAAGACCAATCAAATCACTAATGAATGGGACTAACAGAAGAACCCAACTCTCATCCAAAGGATCTGCATAGTGCCATCTTAAATAATGGAAGCACTGCAAAAGTTATAACAAGAACAAGCCAATATCAGGCCATAAAAGAGGGACACCACACAAGTCATCAATACTTTTTGAGTTTGCATGGCAGGATGGGGAAAAGATTGGGCAAGAATGGTATACAATTGGAAGAGTGGAGAATTGCGTCTCTCTAATAAGGATAAATTGCCCAAACTAGGAGCTGGGGGTGAATATACAATGAATTGCCAGTGTGGAGACAGAAGGACAAAATGGCCATTCCTTAGAATGCAGAATTAAAGATAAAAAGAGCATCAAGCTTGAAGGCTTAGGACACCTTGTCATGCGGAATACCATTCACAATGGCCAAATCATAAAAGTACTTCTGGAAAATGTTAGTGTTCTGGCACAATGCAATTTGCCTCCCGAATCATTAGAGAAGTCATCGGAATTGATATACTTCCAAATAGAAAGGGTATCAAGTATCTTCTGCTTGGTGGTTAGCAATTGACTGTGGGCATTCTGCACCACTAAGCACAGGCAGCCTGTGAAGCCCTGAAATCTGTTGCCAGGTTTGGTTTCAGATTTGAAACTGAAGAAACCAGAAGAAATGTGGCTAGCAAAATGTCAGCAGATATTCACTGTCGCACCCAGAAGTCATTTCGCCAATAAGTAGCAGCTGTGGAAACCTATTTTTCTACGCTATGAAATTGGAAAGTCTGGTGACAAAAAGCTACATCATCTGGAAGTGCCTTAAGTTAGATGCACTTGGATTCTGTTGAACTCTATGGAACTGAAGCCACGACTAACTCGTTCCATCGATCTGACTTAAACTGATCTAGTTTAGTTTGGATCTACTCCAAGGGTGGTATTCAGCAGGTTCTGATAGGTTCCAGAGAACTGGTAGCCGAAATTTTGAGTAGTTCAGAGAACTGGCAAATACCACCTCTGGCTGGCCTCGCCCCCATCTATTCTCTGCCTCCCGAGTTCCAGCTGATTGGGAGGAAATGGGGATTTTGCAGTAACCTTCCTCTGCCATGCCCACCAAGCCATGCCCACAGATCCTGTAGTTAAAAAAAAATGAATTTCACCACTGATCTAACCCGTTTGTGGTAGATCCAAAAAATTATTATTTTTTCATCAGTACCTGAGCCATTTCAGGATATTTAATTTCTAAAGCAGCCTCTAGCCTGTTTATGATATAAGCGATGCAAGCAGTTGTTGACTCAATAAGAACAGCTGGAAAATCCAAGAACAAATTTGACAGGACTGCACAAACCATGATCCATCTGGAGCTGGACAACAACAGAAGTCTGGCAAGCAGCTCAATCACCTCTGTGCATCTTAGGGGCTGGCTGCCAGATTGTGCAGGGGGAACCAGTGTTTGGAGAATTAAAGAGAGAGTTGGATATTGGTTTTGTTCAGTTTCCCATCGTATTATGAAACCACAATCTCACTCGTCCGTTTTATTTTACACCGGGGACTCACTGCTATGGGGTTGCGGTTGGCAAATCCTCTTCCTTTCAATTGCCAAGTCTATTAGGCACATATATAGTTAAAATTCAATAAATTGCTCCCTTGTATGAATTTGTGGAGTGCGCTGTGTCTCTCCCAGCTTCCTTTCCTCCCATTTTGGGGGTGGGAAACAGGAGCCAAAAATGTATTCCAGCTGGGTATAAAAAACGTAGATCTAGAATTCTCCCTTATCTATTACTGATGGAATGCATCAGCTAATGAATTTTATCCAAGCGATGCTGATAATTCCCAGGTCTTTTCTGCAACCAACATGTGCAGAATACCAACTAAAGAAACAAAACGTGGATATTTGTGTGTATTGCATAGACGTTTCATGCTTATATGATGACAGTTGTCTTTCTCAGCCTGACAGTGGTGCATGATAACCAGAGATGAAAAGGGAGCATCTGAGGCAGAAAGAAGTTACCGGCTTAGTTCTTCAAGCTTGTAAGAAGTTGTGTCTTCATTCAGTACCTAAAGGCCATAGAAAACTGTTTTGAGAGTTTGCTATCCATGCCACATGAAATGATGCTCAGTCTGCATTTTTGGCATGCTTAAAATCTGGATTGGGTCCTCTTTAGAAACATGACTTGTATGAAAAAGGTGGCCTATGGTGGCCTGCTAAAGCAGGACTTCCCTCAGACCCATCCCTCACTCTCATAATAATCTCCTTCCTTCCTTCCTTCCTTCCTTCCTTCCTTCCTTCCTTCCTTCCTTCCTTCCTTCCTTCCTTCCTTCCTTCCTTGTCTTCTGTTTCCTTCCCTCATCAATCTCCTTTCTTCTTCCTTCCCCTCTTTCCTTCCTTGCTCATTTCCCATCTTTCTTTCTTTTTTCTTTTTCTTTTCTCTTTCTCCTTTCCTGTCCCTTTTGCATGCTCAAATGTTTTGTTTTTAGTTTGTTTTGCTATTCTCTGCCAGTGAAAATTGAGTTCGGTGGGGGAGTGGGGGGCTCCAAAGCTCCATTTTTGCTGGCCGAGGCACCATGGCAGAGGTGGGTTCCTACTGGTTTGGACCGGTTCAGCCGAGTAGGTAGTAACTCGGCCTGCCACGCCCCTGAACTGGTTCTATCGGCAGGCGCCACCATCTTTTTAAATAGCAATAGCAGTTAGACTTATATACCCCTTCATAGGGCTTTCAGCCCTCTCTAAGCGGTTTACAGAGTCAGCATATCGCCCCCAACAATCCAGGTCCTCATTTTACCCACCTCGGAAGGATGGAAGGCTGAGTCAACCTTGAGCCAGTGAGATTTGAACAGCCGAACTGCAGAACTGCAGTCAGCTGAAGTAGCCTGCAGTGCTGCATTTAACCACTGCGCCACCTCGGCTTATTAAAGTTCTGTGCATGCGTGTCTCTGAGCAAACTGGCAAAAGCAGGAGCTGGAAGCCACCCCTGCACCGCAGACCGTTTTTTGCTGTTTCCAGGGGGTCCCCATGGGCTAGGTTTGACCCCCAGGGCTTCAGTTTGACAACCCTGGTCTATGGCATCTCCAGATAGGAATGTGAAGCATACCTGTAAAAAAAAATGTGGAGAATCCTCAACAATCCAACATCCTAATAACAGAGCTTTTGAGTGCAACTCCTCAAATCTATGATCTTTCTCCTACAAGTTGGAACTGAGAAGAACATAGAAATAAAGAAGAGAGTTTATATGAGGGCACAAGATTGCCTGTGCAGGTCTACATTAAATGAACTAGCTATTTGGCTTATTGTACAGGAAGTAAGCTTTCTGTTATCCAGGACTCAGCTAGAGGGATTAAATGATTGACACGCGAACTAAGTTTTTCTCTGAAGGGTGAATAAGATGCCAGAATAGAAGACCATCTATATTTTTGTTTCTTGCCGTGGCTTTGTCCATTTCAATAATTAGTAGTTTTATTTTTCTACCTCAGAAGTCTATTCTCATCTGTCAAAAGGTATTGTTTAAGGCCTCACCATGTTGGAGGTCACACAGCTATATTTGATAAGAATTTGACTTTTCCTTAACCCCTTTCAAGATGGATAGTCAAATGTCAAAGAAAGGCAGATATGAGAGAGGGTAGGAAAGAGAAGGGAGGAGGAGGAGAGGGGAAAGAAACGGAAAGAAGAAAGAAGGAAGGAGAGGAGGAAGGAAGAAGGTAGAGAAGGGAGGTTAAGAAGATGGAAGGAGAAAGGTGTTGAAAAACAAGAGGGAGGTATGTGGCGGCAAGAAAGTGAACCAAACTGTATTATATATGTGTATGTAAAAATGAATATAGAGACTATGATGAATAGACAAATGTTAAATAGCAATTATAAGAATGTATATCTAAGAATGAATTTGAAAGGGGAAAAAAACTTCTTAAAAAAAAGAAAGACAGATATAATGAAACTTGATCAGTAGTTCTCATTCCAATTTTTTATATTCTTCTTCTAACATTATCTTATTTTGTTTCTTATTATTATTTTTCTTTCCCATATCTGTTATTGCAAGCCCCCATATGTATGCTTTAAGGGTATCCCATACAGTTTGTAGGAAGGTCTCTTCCTTCCTATTCTCGTTGAAGAAAAATTTTAATTCTTTTTCTTCTTTTGTATAAATTCTTTTTTTTTTTTTTTTGCAATATTGCTTGGTTTAATGTCCATGTCCATTTTCTTTTTTGCCCTGTCCATGCTATTTTCATCGGGTTATGTTTTTCCCAAACATTGAGTTCAACAGTATTTGTGTCTCTTGTTCACATTCAGTTTTTCTGTTCTGGTGTCATCCACGTCATATCTATTCTGGACCAAGATTTATGCATATTTGAATAGAACAAATATTGATTTTTCTTAGGATGTATCTCTCTCCATACATCTTGTGTTCCTAATTCTTTGGTCATTTTAAAGAAGCTTTTTGGAAGTGTCTTCCTCGCTTTTTTACCTATTTTACTATTCTTATAGTCACGTTTTATAGCCACAATTGCACTGAAGTCTTCAGTGCATATTTTCATATTCCAATTCCATTAGTTTCTTATGTAGTTTCCATAATAGCAATAACAATAGCAATAGCAATAGCAGTTAGACTTATATACCGCTTCATAGGGCTTTCAGCCCTCTCTAAGCGGTTTACAGAGTCAGCATATTGCCCCCACAGTCTGGGTCCTCATTTCACCCACCTCGGAAGGATGGAAGGCTGAGTCAACCTTGAGCCGGTGAGATCAGAACCACTGAACTGCAGATAACAGTCAGCTGAAGTGGCCTGCAGTACTGCACCCTAACCACTGCGCCACCTCGGCTCTTCATAAAACTCATCTTGCTTATTATTGGGTGCATATATCCCTATCAGCATAAACTTGATCAGGGCCCAGTTAACCCTTTGAGCTTCATCCATTGCTGCTATAAAGAAAAACATCAGAATATATTTACATTTCTTTTCTTGGGCACAGATTGAATAGACTCCCACAACTTCTCTCATCTCAAATTTCTAACCTCTGTTGATTCTTTCAGTTCAAATGAGATGTAATATAACCAAAAGCGACACTGAAGGTTTGATAGTACAACAAATAATAAAGCAGACTTAAAATACATTAAAAAAAAAGATTGAAATAGCTTCAGAAGGCCTTTTTTCCAAACTGACATGCTTCAAGGTAGCAATTCAACAATTGTTTTGAAAGAGCCTGGAATTTGGCTGTACTCCCAGACTCGTAACTAACAATAACCATCAGAACCACATTCTAATTTGCATTTTTTTTAAAAAAAATACATTTTTTGAAATGGCAGCAACTGTGGAAATGTAGCAGCACTCTGGATTCTTTGTGTATATTTAATGGTTGGAATGTTTTCTTGCTTGACTTTAAAAACCATCCATAAAAGAGAGCATGGTGGTCAATGAACAGAGATAACCAAGGCATGTAAACAAAGAAAACAACAAGATCTTGGCCAAAGTATTTGAGCAGGAGAGTATTGATACCATTGACTATATATTTACCCGGGAGTATATCCCCTTGACTTTACTAATAAACAGTTAAATGTAACTGAGCAGCACAAGAAAAAAAAGATGGAGGAAGAAATTATGTATTGCGTGGTAGAATCATAGCAATAGCACTTAGACTTATAAACCACTTCACAGTGCTTTGCAGCCATCTCTAAGCAGTTTACAGAGTCAGTATACAGACCCCAACAATCTGGGCCCTCATTTTACTGACCTTGGAAGGATGGAAGGCTGAGTCAACCTTGAGCTGGTCAGGATCGAACTCCTGGCAGTCAGCAAAGTTAGCCTGCAATATGGCAGTCTAACTACTGTGCACCATGGATGGGTGAATGCATGGATGAATGGATGGATGGAAGGAAGGAAGAAAGGAAGGAAGGAAGGGAGGGAGGGAGGGAGGGAGGGAGGGAGGAAGGGAGGAAGGGAGGAAGGAATAGCAATAGCACTTAGACTTATAAACCACTTCACAGTGCTTTGCAGCCCTCTCTAAGCAGTTTACAGAGTCAGTATACAGACCCGAACAATCTGGGCCCTCATTTTACTGACCTCGGAAGGATAGAAGGCTGAGTTAATCTTGAGCAAGTCAGGATTGAATTCCTAGCAGTGAACACAGTTAGCCTGCAGGGCAGTATTCTAACCACTGCACCACTAGGGCTCTTGATTGCTTGATTGCTTTTAAGGTTTACTTCTCCGTCATTGTGAAGGTGCCAACGTACTAGATAGGACCAGAGAGGCATAACCTAATTCAGGGGGGGGGGGGATCTGTGGTGCCGGAAAAAATGTTCTCCAACCCCCTCTTCATATCCTTTATGTATAGTTTTATCTGATCATTCTTAATGAAAATTTATGGAACTATTTCTCAACATTTGGAGGTGGAGAACATATAAAATGCAGTTAAGTTAAACTATATAATCCACCATCTGTTGGATCATCATTTCAGAGATATTTCCTTACCTAAACAAAGAAACAGAATGACCACAGGTGGTAAAAAGCAGGGAGGATGGGAGTGACTTTTGACTTCCTGATGGTTTCCCCACTGACTTTCCTTGGAAGAAGCTGGAACATTTGAAATGATGATCATGTCGCCGTGGCTGACTCCAGTGATACTGAAATGGCCAGAGCCTTGCCAAATTTTAATCCTATGAGAGTCTTGGGTCCAGGATTTTGGACACATTCTTTAAGTTAACCCATTTGAGAAACACTGATTCAAAAATTCTTTTACCCAAATAAAGGTTACAAACAACCAAACAAGCACAAGGGTTTTACAGTGCCTAAGACGCTGAGTTTGTTGATTGAACGTTTGGCAGTTCGGTGATTCGAATCCCTAGCACCACATAATGGAGTGAGCTCCCATTACTTGTCCCAGCTTCTGCCAACATAGCAGTTCGAAAGCACCTAAAAAATTCAAGTAGAAAAATAGGAATCACTTTTGGTGGGAAAGTAACAGCCGTTCCATGCGCCTTCGGCATTTAGTCATGCTGGCCACATGACCATGGAGATGTCTTTGGACAGGGATGATTCTTTGGCTTTGAAACAGAGGTGAGCACTGCCCCCTAGAGTTAGGAACAACTAGCACATATGTGCAAGTGGAACCTTTTATCTTTTACCTAGATAAACTTTAAAGATAAACTCTTTAAACAAAGCATGGAGTTCTCAGTCCAATTGAAGGGGGAAGTCTATGAAAGCATAGGCTACAATATTCTAGTTTAGGGGGACACAAATGCTACAGAAACAATTATCTAGTTGAAACAAAAACACTTAAGAATATAAGTGTTGTGATCTCCAGACTGGACTACTGCAACGTGCTCTACATGGGGCAGCTCTTGAAGAGTATTCGGCGACTTCAGCTTGTCCAGAATGCAGCCGCGCGAGCGATTGTGGGTGCACCTCGGTTCACCCACGTAACACCTATCCTCCGCGAGCTGCACTGGCTGCCTATTGGTCTCCGGATACGCTTCAAGGCGCTAGTCGTCACTTATAAAGCCCTTCATGGTATGGGACCTGGGTACTTGAGAGACCGCCTGCTGCCAATTACCTCCACCAGACCGATTAGATCCCACAGTCTAGGCCTCCTCCAAATTCCATCCGCCGGCCAGTGTCGACTGGCGACTACCTGGAGGAGAGCCTTCTCTGTTGCTGCTCCGACCCTCTGGAACGAACTCCCCGTGGAGATTCGCACCCTCACCACCCTCCAGGCCTTCCGCATAGCCCTTAAAACCTGGCTGTTCCCACAGGCCTGGGGCTAAAGAATCATTGCCCCTATCTCGAATGGTATGATTGTTGTGCTTTTTAATTATGTATTGTTTTGTGTTGTTGTCAACGGTCTGTATCCCCCTTCCCTTGCTTGAGTTGTGAGCCACCCTGAGTCCCTTCAGGGAAAAAGGGCGGCCTACAAATGAAATAAAACTCTAAAACTCTATAAAGCCATGGTGGTAACAGACAATGAACAAGGAAAACAAATATAATAAGTCTTTCCATTTGATCGGCTCGGTGTAAGAAAATTAAAACTCATCTGCCAGGCAGAGTCAACTGTTACAAGAACAGCACCGATTTCTTATCTCTTTAGGAAGCTGCTTGTCTCTGCTGAGAAAAAGCAAAAGTGAGAGATTTATCCTGTATGAGAATTCTCAGCCCATTTGGAGAGCCCAGAGATAAAAGCTACAGATATCTCAAAGCACGTTGCTAATTTTCTTTTCCACAGATAGGGATAGCATATGACCCCCCCTTCCCCGTATGGAAGAAAATCCAACGGATTGAAAGCAAACCAAGATACAGTCTCGGTCGCCACCTCTTGGTCTGGCCTTCCACCTGCATCTTGCATCCCGAACTCCTCTGACTCTTCAAGATACTCTGTTTTACATTTTATGAGCAAACATCCTTGGTTTTCCTTGACATGTGTTCCCTGCAGAGTTCATGCATGGGGTACGATAATATACCTTTAGTCTGCAAAGCATTAAAGGAGGATATTGTCAGATATATGATCTAACCAGGAATATAAGCCAGATGTACTTGTTACTGGGAAAAGAACTTCTTTTTGCCATCACACACTTTTAACTTACTTGGTTTTTTTTTATTGGTATCTATCAGCACCTTCCTTTCCTAGTCAGAAGAGTTCGGTGAATTTTGTTCCTTCTGACCTGGAGTTCTCTAGGTGGCTATCTCTTCCAAGGGCACACAGAGGCCTCTGAGATTTTAGAAATCTTTTTCTAATTTGTTCAGAAAGCACAAACCAATTGATAATCTCATCTCTTCTGTCAATAAGAAGAATGAGGAAACATATACGAAACCCACTAGTTGTAGAAGTATACATCCTAAAAGGGGACTGCGAGGCAACTGCAAGGCAATCAAACCAGACAGTCCTAGAGGAGATCAACCCCGGCTGCTCTTTAGAACAGTGTTTCTCAACCTTGGCCACTTGAAGATATCTGGACTTCAATTCCCAGAATTCCCCAGCCAGCATTCGACCAAGGTTGAGAAACACTGCTTTAGAAGACCAGATCCTGAAAATGAAACTCAAATACTTTGGCCACCTAAGGAGAAGGAAGGACTCCCTGGAGAAGAGCCTCATGCTGGGAACGATGGAGGGCAAAAGAAGAAGGAGACGACAGAGAATGAGGTGGCTGGATGGAGTCACTGAAGCAGTAGCCATGAGCTCAAATGGACTCCAGAGGATGGTAGAGGACAGGAAGGCCTGGAGGAATGTTGTCCATGGGGTCACAATGGGTTGGACACGACTTCACAACTAACAACAACAACATCCTAAACAAGAATTGAACTACTACTGGATATTAAGTTTATGGGTTCTATAATCTCTCAGGAGTTGAAATGGACATCTAACATCAAAAATGTCATCAAAAAAGCACAACAAAGAATGTTCTTCCTTTTCCAACTAAGAAGCTCAGACTATTCAAGGAGCTGCTGATATAGTTTTACACAGGAATTACTGAGGCTGTCATTTGTAATGCTGTAACTGTCTGGTTTGGCACAGCAACCAAATAGGACAGACACGGACTTCAATGGATAGTTAGGACCACAGGAAAAAACATATATATATGTTTTTGTATCCTTGATCATTAGTCAAAGATATGGTTTTCCTGGTTGCAATGGATGGCTGTAAAAGTTGGACTATAAGAGCACCAAAGAATGGAGGCCTTTGAACTCTGGTGCTGGAGAAGACTCCTGCGAGTCTCTTGGACTGCAAGGCCATCAAACCAGTCAGTCCTAGAGGAGATCAACCCTGACTGCTCTTTAGAAAGCCTGATCCTGAAGAGGAAACTCAAATACTTTGGCCGCCTAATGAGAAGGAAGAAGGACTCCCTGGAGAAGAGCCTAATGCTGGGAAAGATGGGGGGCAAAAGAAGAAGGGGACGACAGAGAAGGAGGTGGCTGGATAGAGTCACTGAAGCAGTAGACGTGAGTTTAAATGGATTCCAGAGGATGGTAGAGGACAGAAAGGCCTGGAAGAACACTGTCCATGGGGTCATGATGGGTCGGACGTGACTTCGCAACTAACAACAACAATCTTGTATCCAACCACTCTAGGCAGCTTACAACTCTCTCTTTGGTTCTCCGCTTGTGAAAACCCGCCAATCTGAAGAGAACTGCCAAACTGCCAACCTTTTAAATCAACAAGCTAAGTATCTTAGCCACTGAGCCACCACATCCCTAGAGTTATTGGATGTTTCTTAATGAGAGAAAAGGGCTTCAGATATAACTTGTTGCAAACACCTCCTATTTATTTCTTTTGGTGCTTCAATCTGCTGCATCCTAATTCTTGGAACTAAGACCTCAAGACAAAGGATTTTTTTGCCTGAGTTTATATGGAATAATTAATCCCAAAAGGTAAATAAATAAAAGGAATGGTTGAAATCTTTCACGGAAATGTGAGCTAAAATGAATTTTCGAACCGCAACCAGGCAGCAATGTTTAACATTTTATCACAATAGTTCGTTAACACGCAGTGTATTTCTTTGATGCTACCCAACATTATGTCCAATAAAGGAAAGGTTATAAAAATAGATTATATCCAATGATGTCCAATAAAACAGTTTAAGTATTATAAGTGTTTCATAAGAGAGGAAATACGAAAGTAAAGCTGCCCAAAGCGAACAGATTTTGTAATGAAACTTTGCATTTGGAATGTACGTTTTATTATTCAAAAGTCCTCATTCTAAACGGGATTAATAAATTGTCAAATATTATCAGATGGACAACTGAAATTATTGTTACTAAAGGAGATTTTCCGGATGTAATAATAAAGAAAACATACTAACATAGAGTTGCATGCATGTATCTGTGTGTGTAAATAGATTTTATGGTTCCACTATAAACACAAGTGCCTAACTCCGCATTTATTTAAAACCATATGTTCCCATTGAAACATGTTAAATGTTCTCTGTCTTCTTAAAAATTGAGACTTTAGGATGATAGTTGGAAGAGTATAATTTAAAACTAGCTAAACTTAGTGAAATTTAGTGATAATAAATATAGTTAAATAAACAATTGATAATGATAATAATGTATACAATGTGTAGTGTTATGATAAGTAATAACTGGATATGAATATTGAATGGTACCCATGAAAGGAAGATTAGAAACCCTTTTGGATTATATATAAAGGTTAATAATAATAATAAAAAAAGAATTAAGTTAGATTCCGTTAAATCTTGATTACTAGGGGGAAAATTATATGATGCAGGATATAGTCAAATAATACTAATACTACACAAATGTAACAAAGGCAACAGTAAAATATTGGGCTTTCTGTCTGGATGGTCTCTTGTGATGAGCCAATGGACAGAGAATGGAAGCAGTTAGCTTCCTCCCATAATTGGGGCATACCAGGGGTTGTGACATACACACACACACACACACACACACACACACACACACATACATACATACATACATACATACATGTACAATATAAGAAAATGAGATGTAAATTGTAAACAGTGATTTAGAAAGAAGGATAGAAACTTAGAAATAAGTTATGGATAGAAAAATATTATGGATGTTTAGCTGGAATAGGATATAAGGATTTAGTGTCATTGGAGGATTTTAGAAATAGTAAATGAAATGCCAATATGTGGTTATGTATTAAATTTTGGTATATTTTATGATGAAGGATGTTTAAACAATTATAGTCAAATGAAAATGGAGGTATGATGATGGTAACATGTATAAATATCAGAGTTAAAATACTTGAGTGAATATAAATTATGCTTGATGACTGTGGAAGAGATGCACGAAAGTCTTTTGTCACCAACTGATACACTTTCTACAGTATGTAAAAAAGGAAGATTTTATGTGTTGTGTTTGTTTTGAAAATAAAAAAATAAAAAAATTGAGACTTTAAAACTTGATGTAGCAGCTGTGTTTACAGCCGAGATAGTTAATACTTCTACAGGATGAAAGCCTTCTGTGTTGATAGTTTTCAGACAAAATCAAGAGAAAAATGATTTTGCCTAGGGGCCTACATAACATACGTGTAAAACCATTCTGTAAAATATGAAAAGGTCAACTCTCCAATCTCCATGGGGAATGTCTTTGTGAATGAATTCAGTTCTAAAACCAGCACTCCTGAAGAATTTAAAATAATCTCAGCATTCTGTTCAGAAAAACTCAGTTGACCCAACGGGCAAAATGACTATTAATAATCTGCTGGATGATAAACAATGTTCCAGAGAACTGGATAGAAAAATAAGACAATTTTCCCCTCAGGAAGCCATAATGATGTGGTGCCAGCAATGCCTAAAGAAGGAAAGTTTAGACACAAACCTGAAAGTGTCTGTGAACAAAACAGAGGTGGGTTCCTACCAGTTTACACCTATTTGGTAGAACCGGTTTGTAAAATCTACCGAACCGGTTAGAAGAGGTTCCACCAGTGGACCCGGAAAGCAGGCCACACCTACAGAAGAGGTTCCAAAATTTTTTGAAACCCACCACTGGTCCTTGGATATGATTATTCTACACTATCATGCTCATATTTATAAAACTCAGTGCCTCTGTGAAAGGTAAGGATGGCTACTGCGTTTGTAGTGCAATCAGAACATTGCGTGTGTTGAAGTTGTTTCAATGCAAACCAAAGATGCCTTTTAAAAAACAAGTTTACATCCTATTCTTTCTTATGCATGCCAGTGCTGTGTGTGAAGTAATTTAAGGTGGTTCTGACAAGTGTCGTCGGCATCTTCATATCCGGTCACATGGGCAGCAAGTCACTCACATCCAGTCACATGGGAAGCAAGCCACTCCCACAAAGGAGACCACACCCACAGAGTAGGTTCGAATAACTTTTGAAACCCACCACTGGAACAAAAGTATGGTAGCATTTCTCCAAAGCATACTTTTTTTTCCCCTGCAAACAAAAGGAACTCACATCTTAGACTGTAATTTGAGAGGATTGTTATATCTTCTTATTTGTTGAAAAGTTTTTTTTTTTATTTTCATATAAGTACCCACAAGTATACCATTACATCTTAACAAACGTTGTTGTATATTATCCAATATTGTATCAATTCCTCTCACCATCTACCCACAATAACTCTCATTTGCTCTTCTGTTCAGTTCAGTTCAGTTCAGTTTATTGTATTTGTATGCTGCCCTTTTCCCCCGAAGGGGGAATCAGGGCGGCTCACAACTCGAACCGGGGAAGGGGGATACAGACAAATTTTTTTAAAAAACAAACAAACATAACAATATATAATTTAAAACTCACAACAGTCATACCATTTGAGACGGGGGCAACAGCTCTTTAGCCCCAGGCCTTTCGGAACAGCCAGGTTTTGAGGGCTTTGCGGAAGGCCTGGAGGGTGGTGAGGGTTCGAATCTCCATGGGGAGTTCGTTCCAGAGGGTCGGAACAGCCACAGAGAAGGCTCTCCTCCAGGTAATTCTGCTTTCCATACATTATATTATTCCACAATGACACTACCTCCCCTCCCTCTCTCCTCTTCCCTACCTCCTTCCTTCCCTCTAGCATCCCTATCTTCTCTCCTTCCCCTTCCTCTCTCCTTCTCATCTCTCCTCTTTCCACTCCTTCTCTCTCTCCTACTCTTTTCCTCACTTCTGCTTCCCTCTCTTCTCCTTTCTTCTCCCCTTCTCCTTTCCCCTCTCTCTGCCTAGCTTACATGGTGCATTTCAGCAACTGAGCAGGCTCAATGTAATATTGATGGTATTATTAATCACATTCCAATAATCACCTTTCATATTAATAATTGTACATACATCCTCTTTTTAAAAATATACATATGTGTTCTGACCCCCCCTCCATCTGGTGAATAACGCAGACACAAGTTTACTGTTAGCCACACTTTATTCACAGTAATTAATCACAGACAAGATATTGGCAGCGACCCAGACTCCCACAGCTCGCACGGCTGCATTCTGGACAAGCTGAAGTCTCCGAACACTCTTCAAGGGCTGCCCCATGTAGAGATCAATGGATAAGGAGCCAGGCTAGAAACCAGGAGCCTGTGAATTCTAGCCCTACTTTAGGCACAAACTCAACTGGGTGGTGTTGGGCCAGTTGTTCTCTCTCTGCCTTAGGAAGGTAATAGCAAACCACTTCAAAAAAGCCATACCAAAAAAACTGCAGGACGTGTCCAAGTAGCTGTCAGGAGAAGAGAAGGAGGAGAACTACCTGAAGTTTCAGTTAAATGGTCAAATAGCTATTGAGTAGCTGCCAGGTTCTATCAACTCCAGTGAAAAACACCTGCGGAAGATAATGAGAAAGTCCTCAGCCTGAGACCTTGGGGTTAGAGTAGATAATACATGAGTGAAGGACCTGGGAGACTGCTCCTGTCTGTGCTTCTATTTTGATTTTGTTGATTTGATTAGATGGTATCCCCTGCCTCATTCCCTTCCTCCAAATGGCACTCAAGACAGTTAAGCTAAGTAAAACAAAAAGATGCTGTATATCAAACAAAAGCAAGATAGGTTTAGCAAACAGGGTTACATCGATTTTCTCAAGGGATGGACAAAAGCCTGAAGCTGGATTTTCTCACTCGTTAGAGTTGCAGAGCACACGGTGGCAGAGGAAGGGAAATCATTAGCCTTCTCTGTGTTCCTTTTTTCTTCTTGGAAGCTGGATGGACATCTTTACATAACAGAAAAGTAAATACAGTATACCCAACAATGAATTATGGGCCTGGAGGCTAAAACATACGAAGAATGGTTGCAGGAACTGGGCATGGCTAGTCTAGTGAAGAGAAGGACCCAGGGAGACATGATCGCAGTCTTCCAATATTTGAGGGGCTGTCACAGAGAGGAAGAGGTCAAACAATTTTCCAAAGCACCCAAAGATCAGAAAAGGAACAATGGATGGAAATTGACCAAGGAGAGATTCAACCTGGAAATAAGGATGAATTTTCTGACAGTGAGAACAATCAATCCATGGAATAGCTTGCCTTCTGACATTGTGGGAGCTTCATCACTGGAAGCTTTTAAGAAGAGATTGGACTGGCATTTGTCAGAAATGGTGTAGGGTTTCCTGCTTGGGCAGAAAACATTGCTACATTTCTGTAGGAAACCCTACACCATTTCTGACAAATGGCAATCCAATCTCATCTTGAAAGCTTCCAGTGATGAAGCTCCCACAACTTCCAAAGGAAAGATGTTCCATTGGTTGATTGTTCTCACTGTCAGAAAAGTCCTCTTTATTTCCAGGTTGAATCTCTCCTTGATCAGTTTCCATCCATTATTCCTTCTCTGGTCTTTGGGTGCCTTGGAAAATTGTTTGACCCCTTCCTCTCTGTGACAGCCCCTCAAATATTGGAAGATTGCGATCATGTCTCTCCTGGTCCTTCTCTTCACTAGACTAGCCATGCCCAGTTCCTGTAACCATTCATCGTATGTTTTAGCCTCTAGTTGGACTAGAAGATCTACAAGGACCCTTCCAACTATTAAACTGTTAATCTGAATAGTTAAACAATGATATTCATGTTATCAGAGCTAATGATGCTCACCAATTTGACTGACAATGTTTCATCAAGTCAGCATTGATTCTTACCAACTACATAAAATGACATTTTGTAAGATGATCTCTCCTTAACTTGGACCTTCAGGTATTCCACTGGGGCACCCATTGCTGCTGTCATCAAGTCTATCTGTATTGTGCTGGTTATCCTTCTCTTTCCTTCCACCTTTCTCAGCCTAATGGACTTCTCAAGCAGCTTTAAATGGGAATTAGGCAAAGGAAGGAAGGAAAGGACTATTTGTGATGATTGGTCTCATTGGTTGCCATTTCCAAACCAAAAAAAACAAACAGGTGTTAAATACCAGCTTCCAGGGAGCAATATTGATGGAAGTCTATCACTTCCATTTGTGAACCCTCAGATATATCTTCTAAAAACTAAGTTCCCAAAAAGATCCAGTCCAGTCTATAGGATTTTGGGTTGATCAAACATTACATTTTTGTTCCTTTTAACAACTCTGTAATCCCTTGCATTGGGATGGAGTCAGGGCGATTGAATGGAGCTGAGCATTGACTGGTCAGATGCCCTTCCTGACGCCTATGCAGAGCTCACAGCAGATATTTTCTCTTTCCGCCCAGAGACAGAAATATCTGCCACTACCTAGGATTGAACTCACAGCCTCCTGATTGGGAGATAAGAGCTCCACCTTCAGGCCACCATACCACTCTATGCATCATCTTGCATTATTAAATAGAAATTAAATTGCCTCGAGTTTTAGGACACAGTCCTAAAGACTGTAAAAAAAAAAATCAGCCAAAAGCACTTAAGAATTTAACATTGCTCTCAACATTGGGCTGAAGTTCCATTTAAACAACACCCAGGGGAAGCAAAGTCCATTAAACACTGATCATAGTAGGGCTTTCATCTGAATAAATAACGCTTATTGCTGCCTACAGACTTCTTCTCCTTCTCCTAAATTTGTCTGGCAGCTTGTTCTTAACTCTGAAATTAGAGATTCATGCCATCCAAGCAGCTCTGGAAATGTGTTTTTGTAATCCCATGCATATATTTATTTGCCCATAAGCCCATTTTATCTCAGTTTTGCTTCACTCTGCTACCATGTGACGTTCCAATCACATTTTCTCTAATAAGTCCATGTCCGTAGGGTGTGATAAAAAAAGCAAAATCCAGATGACAACAACGATGGTGCACTCAAAGCTCGATCTGATTTTGATCCTACCAGCTATCATAGTTAACCATATTTTGGATACAGCCTTAATCTAGCAACCCTTTGGCTGTCCATGATTCCACTGAATGTCAAGAGGAGAATGTCCGGGAGACTCCTATCTCGAATTTCAAAATGTGGGCAGCCAAGAATGCTTCAAAGTGATGAATATATACACCACAAAAGATATATGCAGTAATGGTTGGATAAAACAGATGGAAACTAGAAGGGGAAATATTAATAACATATATAAGAAAAGAAAGCAAGAAATTGTATTATACATAAGCAAACATATCAGAGTTGTTCCAAGGGCTCCAATCCAAGGTGGCGCAGTGGTTAAATGCAGCACTGCAGGCTACTTCAGCTGACTGCAGTTCAGCAGTTCGGCTGTTCAAACCTCACCGGCTCAGGGTTGACTCAGCCTTCCATTCTTCCGAGGTGGGTAAAATGAGGACCCGGATTGTTGTTGGGGGCAATATGCTGACTCTGTAAACCGCTTAGAGTGGGCTGAAAGCCCTATGAAGCGGTATATAAGTCTAACTGCTATTGCTATTGCTATTACAATCGGGACAACACACAATTCCTTTTTCCACAGTTGCTCAACTTCAATTTCTTGCTGCTTATCTTCAATTCGCGCCTCAACAGGTATTGCAATGTCAATGAACTAAACTTTTTTTTTCTTTTCAACTATTGTTATGTCAGGTGTGTTGTAGGCCAAGTGCCTGTCAGTCTGAATTCTGAAATCCCACAAGATCTTGACTTTTTCATTCTCTAGAACCTTCTCAACCTTATTTTTCTGTACTTTGGTTCACATAATCATTCAAACTTCATTTTTCTTCTTCTACAGGTTGATGGATTTGCAATAGCCCCCTATTTTTCTTGGCAGGTACAACCTGTCGATGTCACTTTGTGGATGTAAAGCGTGGTACATATTCAAAAGTTTGCGTGTTTTCTGGTCCAGGTTTTCCAGTTCAGCCAGAGTCCAGTTGATGATTCCAACTGAGTAGCGTATCACTGGAGCTGTCCATGTATTAATGGCTTTAATTATGTTTCCAGCATTCAGCTTTGATTTTAATATTTTGCGGACCCTCCTGATGTATTGCTTTTGCGTTGACTCTTTGACTTTTCCATTCAAGATGCTATCTGCTTCCAATATGCCTAGGTACTTGTAACCATCATCCTTTGCTAATGTTTTCACTATATTTCCTTTTCCCAGTTCTATTCCTTCTATTTTTTCCCCATTTTTCCTTACTTCATGGATAATATAGCACTACTACTACTACTACTACTACTACTACTACTACTACTACTACTATAATTATATACTCTATTCATTAAACATGAAACTCGGTCAACCGAACATTCAAAAATGCATTACAAATACCAGTGACTGGTGCTAATGGTTGATACAGTTTGCTGCCAGAGTCCTAGGTATCCACCAAGTACCTTCTTAAAATATAAGATATTGTGAGTAGCGCAGGTTTTTTTTTTTTTTTTTGCAGTTCTGCTGATGTTATTGCAGGAAGCTGCAATTTGTTGATGTATCTTGTAAAATTCTTGGACATAGTGCCGTGGCCCAACGACAATGGGTATCACTGTTACATGCTTCATCCATAGCTGTGTAGTTTCGATGGCCAGGTCGCAATATTTCATTATTTTTTCTAGTTCTTTTTCTTTGACTCTGCCATCTCCAGGAACAGCGATATCAATAAACTGTACACTTTGGCCCTCTACAACTGTGATAGCTGCTGTGTTGTGCTCCATTAGAGGTTTATTTATTTAGATTAGATTAGATTAGAGGTTTATTTATATGCCGCCCTTTTCCCTGGGGGGACTCAGAGCGGCTCACAATCCAAAGGAAGGGGGGAAAACAGACTTTTACATATAAGACAATACATGGTTAAAACACAACATTCATACCATTCGGGCGGGTTACAATCTTTAGCCCCAGGCCTGACGGGATAGCCAGATTCTGAGGGCTGTGCGGAAGGTCTGGAGGGTGGTGAGGGTACGAATCTCCATGGGGAGATCATTCCATTGGGTCGGAGCTACCACCGAGAAGGCTCTCCTCCGCGTGGTTGCCAGTCGGCATTGACCAGCGGATGGAACTCGGAGGAGGCCTAATCGATGAGATCTAATAGGTCGTGTGGAGGTGATCAGCAGTAGGCGGTCTCTCAAGTACCTAGATCCACTACCATGGAGGGCTTTATGGGTGGTAAGTAGCACCTTGAAGCGTATCCGGAGGTCGACAGGTAGCCAGTGCAGCTCGCGGAGGATAGGTGTTACGTGGGTGAAGCGAGGTGCACCCACAATCGCTTGCGCGGCTGCATTCTGGATTGACAATCCGTTTGTATTCGAAAATCCCACAAGATCTTCACCTTCTCATTTTTGATAACATTTTCCACTTTATGTTCCCATGTCTTCCTGGATACAGGTAAATCGTATTTTTTTACATAATGACCAGTGGATTATTATTATTATTGAAATTATATGATGTAAGAATTTCATTATAAATAAGGAATTACTAGTATTTTAATTAGGGTTGTTAGTATTAATATTATTCTCATTAGCAGCTTATTAATACTTTGTATCCAGACAAATGGATCCAGGCAATACGTTGTCCATTAAGCATTTATGTATTTTAAAGGAGAAGAAAAATATAAATAAACAATTAAAAAGAAAAGAATAATGCAGCAACTCCTCCACCTCTCCTAATAAGAATCAACTTCGAAACACCTCCATGTTTCATTATAAATAAGCAATTCCTAGTATTTTAATTATGGTTGTTAGTATTAATATTATTCTCATTAGCAGCTCATTAATACTTTGTATCCAGACAAATGGATCCATGTTAAATGAAAACAAAGCAAGGAGGAAAAAAAACAAACCAAGCACTGGCATGGAGTGACTTCATTAGGGGAAAAATAATTTACAGAAACTGCAAGGTGGATTTCATCCTAGTATTAACATCGACCTGCTATATATAAAATGTATTTTCTATTTCCTGCTTGTGTTCCCAACTTCAAGGCCAAAAGATCACATCCAAGCTCTGGGGGGTCACAGAGATAACCTTTACTTTTAATATCCATATTGTATCATCTTTGCTGAAAGTTCACATCCTGATGGTTTTTTTTTTAATGATGCTTAAATTCCCCCTTCTCCATCTCTCCCCACCTCTTTGCTTTACTCTGGTTACCTATAAAAAGTATGCCAGACAATAATCCACAGCAGCAAGCATACGAAGCCAAACATCTTGGCTTAGTTAGGAAGTTTCCAGATGAGCTGACATCGTACTTTACATGTACTCTACGCTGGAAGGTTTGAATCACATCACATTTCTCACAGCCGGAAGGAGAAACCATGGCTTTATTGGTTATCTGGCTTCATCTGTGCAAACAAACACCTGCAGAATGTCACAGATCCAGCTTGGATTAACAAGACTTTCTCGCTTGGATCAGGGCACAACAGACATCGTGGCTCTAAAGGGTTGTGGAATCGTCACCTTGTAGGGTCATTGTCTCCAAAGCCAGACTAATACTAGCAGGGAAGGTTTCCTTCTCCACAGCTAAATTGCCGAGAGGGCTGAGAAAATGTTGGGCTACAGCTGAGATGCAGCACAATTTCTCCCCCTATCTTGTATACTCCAAAAACATTTGACTAACAACAATAATACCAATAGCACTTAGACTTATATACTTTACAGTGCTTTCTAAGTGGTTTAAAGGGTCAGCATATTGCCCCCAACAATCTGGGTCCTTGTTTTATTGACCTCGAAAGGATAGAAGGTTGAGACAACCTTAAGCTGGTGAGGATCAAACTCCTGGCAGTCGGCAGAGTTAAGCTGCAATATTGCATTTGAACCACTGTCCAACTATAGTCCGTCCTTCCTTCCTTCCTTCCTTCCTTCCTTCCTTCCTTCCTTCCTTCCTTCCTTCCTTCCTTCCTTCCTTCCTTCCTTCCTTCCTCTTTCTCCCTTATTTCTTTAGCACTTAGCAATAAAAATAGACTTATATATCACTTCGTTGTGCTTTTACAACCCTCTCTAAGCAGTTTTTACAGAGTCAGCCTATTGCCTCCAACAAACTCATTTTACCAACCTCGGAAGGATGGAAGGCTGAGTCAACCTTGAGCTGGTGAGAATCAAACTTCTGGCGGTCGGCAGAATTAGCCTGCAATACTGCCTTCTAACCACTGTGCCACCATGGGTCAAGTTTACAGGCCTTTAAAGGACTACTTTCCATACCTCTTTGGTCTGTCTAAAATGTGTGATATTTTAGAAGATTCAGCACAGCATACCTGGTAAGATTCTGTCATTTGTTTCTATAAGAAAGTGTGAACATTCATATGACTCTGAATTTGGAAGACACAGTGACTCTTCACAATATGTCTTTTGTATATTTATATTAAAGGGACAATTCAAATCACTTTAAAGTTCAGCTCGGCTGACCAAAGGAGAATGAAGATATACAGCCTACATATAGCTACTGAAGTAGAGTTTAATCTTCTCCTAAAGCATTTTTCTATTAAATGTGAAATAGATATATAAGATGCATTCCAGTATTTTTAGATTGGACCTTCCCTCCTGTAACATGGTCACAGGCCAATATCACAGGCTTCCTCTGGTGCAATCACTCAACCCACGTGGAACACAAGAGATAGAATCAGTTACATGTGTTCTTTTAAACTACAGTGGTACCTTGGTACTCAACTGCTTTGAAACTGATCAAATTTGGTACTCAAGGCATTTTGATGCAAACATTTTGTCCCAGTACTCATCATTTGTTCGGTACTCAACACACACAAGTTAGAACTTGATGATGTTGGCTACCTTGTGACTCACTACAATATTCCTTATTGGAAAAAAATGGTTGATACTCATCTTTTGGATACTCATCGTGCCTCCCGTAACAAATTAATGATGAGTACCAAGGTACCACTGCGAAGATTTTACATGATATTGCACCCAAATCTTATCCTTCCCCTTTAAGCATCTATCCCTGGTCAAATATATATCTTCTGGGTTGATTTTGCTGCTTACTGACAAGGTCTTCAACACAGCATACATTATTGCAAAGCAAAGCTCTGTTATTTCGCATCAAAGCTTCAGTAGGAGGTCCATGCTGTATATGTTATTTGTGGTTTCTCTATTTGTCTTCCCCCCTGTTGATTTATTTTACTTGCTGGCTGAAGGCCAAAAGAAAATGAAATTAGATTAGATTGAATCGTATCTGTACATAATCTGGACACTCCTGCCCAGGGGTGGCTTCTGGCTTCTGTTACTGCTGCTTCGCTCAGGAAGGCACTTTGGGTGCTCGTGTGCTTTGCATGTATACATGCTTGATGTGCTCTACACATGCATGTGCAGAACAGAGGTGGGTTCCTACCAGTTCACACCTATTTGGTAGAACCAGTTCGTCAAATCTACCGAACCGGTTAGAAGAGGTTCCACCAGTGGACCCGGAAAGCAGGCCACACCTACAGAAGAGCTTCCAAAAATTTTTGAAACCCACCACTCATCCTTGGATATGATTATTCTACACTATCATGCTCATATTTATAAAACTCAGTGCCTCTGTGAAAGGTAAGGATGACTACTGCGTTTGTGGTGCAATCAGAAGATTGCGTGTGTTGAAGTTGTTTTCACGCAAACCAAAGATGCCTTTTAAAAAACAAGTTTACATCATATTCTTATGCATGCCAGTGCTGTGTGTGAGGTAATTTAAGGTGGTTCTGACAAGTGTCGTCGGCATCTTCATATCCGGTCACATGGGTAGCAAGCCACTCCCATTTGGTCACATGGACGGCAAGCCACTCCCACAAAAGAGACCACACCCACAGAGTAGGTTCGAACAATTTTTGAAACCCACCACTAGTGCAGAAGTAAAAAAAATTGCTTCTGCGCAGCTGATAGAAACGGTTCAGGTGCGTGCCTGGTCGAGTTACTACCTACACGGCTGAACCGGGCCAAGCTGGTAGGAACCCACCTGTGCTCCTCTCCAATTTTTTTTCATTCACTGAGGCATTGCAAAGTTCTTCTAAGGTTTTCATGCTGATGTGAACTTTACTCAGCTCATTTTTTTTATTTTTTGGGGGAAAGGAAAGGGTGACTCACTTCAGGTTTTGACCACCTGACCTTTGCCTCAACTTTTCTCTCTGCCATCCCCAATCTGCCTTTATAGCTGTTGGCTCCCCCCCCCCCACCCCAGCTCCTTCCTCTTCAAAGTTAACTTTCAAACCCAACGGCAATGTGCCAACTCAGCAGTGAACCTCTGATTGAAGATGTCTCTCTGGGACCATTGCAAAGCTCTCCCCTTAACCCTTCTTCGTTCTCTCTTCCTCTTCCACCCTGAGATTCCAGGCCTCCCTGCCTTTTCCTGTTGTGCTGGTGGCTTCAGATAAGATTACATTTGCTTTCTCTCCCCCCCTCTAAAAAATAGCCGATTTTGCTTTATTGTTCTTCAAAGAGATTTGTGGCAAGACAAGATCACGATCTCAACTCTTGCTAAGAAGGGGGCAAAAAAATAACAGGAATTAATAAATAACAAAAAGATGGCATACGGGGTCTAAGGCTGGCCTTTATTCCCTCACTGAAACATCCTGGAAGAAGTTTCTTCTTTTCCTATTCAACTTGGCTGTTTTATATATGTCTCCTCTAAAATAAAGCTTCACAGAAAGCTGGTAGCTACCATGTTTTCCCGAAAATAAGAATAGAATAGAATAACAGAGTTGGAAGGGACCTTGGAGGTCTTCTAGTCCCGTGACCCGTCAAAAGCGCGGACGGCAAAAGCGCGATCGACAAAATCGCGCCTTTGACGTCATCACAGCGCGACGAAAAAGATCGAAAAATTCAAATAAAAATTAATAAAAATTAAATTAAAGCAAGCTGATTCACATAAAGGTAAGGGTTAGGGTTAGGGTTAGGGTTAGGGTTAGGTTAAGGGTTAGGGTTAGCTTTAGAGCGTTAGCGTTAGCGTTAGGGTTAGGATAAGGGTTAGCGTTACGTTTTTCGTTACTTTAACGGTTAGGTTTAGGGTTAGGTTTAGGGTTAGGTTAAGAGTTAGGGTTAGGGTTAGGTTTAGGGTTAGGTTTGGGGGGGTTAGGGGAAGGTTTTAGCTTTATTTTTACATTTTTTCGATCTTTTTCGTCGCACTGTGATGACGTCACAGCGCGCTTTTGTCGAGCGCGATTTTGTCCTACGCGCTTTTGTGGTGGAACCTTCTAGTCCAACCCCCTGCTTAGGCAGGAAACCTTATATGGTTTCAGACAAATGGCTATCCAACATCTTCTTAAAGACTTCCAGTGTTGGGGCATTCACAACTTCTGGAGGCAAGTTGTTCCACTGATGAATTGTTCTAACTGTCAGGAAATTTCTCCTCAGTTCTAAGTTGCTTCTCTCCTTGATTAGTTTCCACCCATTGCTTCTTGTTCTACCCTCAGGTGCCTTGGAGAATAGTTTGACTCCCTCTCCTTTGTGGCAGCCCCTGAGAGATTGGAACACTGCTATCATGTCCCCACTAGTCCTTCTTTTCATTAAACTAAACATACCCAGTTCTTGCAACCGTTCTTCATATGTTTTAGTCTCCAGTCCCCTAATCATTTTATTGCTCTTCTCTGCACTCTTTCTAGAGTCTCTACATATGTTTTACATTGGGGTGACCAAAACTGGATGCTGTATTCCAAGTGTGGCTTTACCAAGGCATTATAATGTGATATTAACACTTCACATGATCTTGATTCTATCCCTCTGTTTATGCAGCCTAGAACGGTGTTGGCTTTTTTGGCAGCTGCTGCACACGGCTGGCTCCTATTTAAATGGCTGTGCACTAGGACTCCAAGATCCCTCTCACAGTTACTACTATTGAGCAAGGTACCACATATACTGTATCTGTGCATTTTGTTTTTCTTGCCTAAATGTAGAACCTTACTTTTTTCACCATCGATTTTCATTTTGTTAGATAGTGCCCAATGTTCAAGTTTGTCAAGATCCTTCTGGATCTCGGCCTTTCTTCTGGAGTGTTGGGTATTCCTGCCATCTTGGTGTCATCTGCCAATTTGATGAGTTCCTCATTTACCCCCTCATCCAAATCATTAATGAAGACGTTGACGAGTACTGGGCCTAAAACAGAGCCTTGGGGTACTCCACTGCATACTTCCCTCCATGTAGATGCAGTTCCATTGAGGACTACACATTGAGTGGGGTTGGTCAGCCAGTTACGAATCCATCTGGTGGTGATGCTGTCTAACCCACATTCTTCTACTTTATCTAGTAGTAGGTTATGGTCTACTTTATCGAATGCTTTACTATCGTCCAAGTAAATTAAATATAAGACAGGTCTTATTTTCTTTTGACTCCCGAAATAAATGCTTGGTCTTATTTTCAGGGAGGTTTTATTATTTTTGAGGTGCAGGAGATAGTGAGCGTGGTCACTTCATGGCTGTTGCCATGTTGTAATATTTTCAAGGGAGGGCTTATTTGAGCGCATGCGTTCAAAAGCCCGATTGGGCTTATTATCTGGGGAGGTCTTATTTCCAGGGTACTTTATGTCCCCATACCAAGAGTAGCATTGGGCCAAAATTTTATGATGTCTTAGTGGGGTTTATAATCTGAGCCGAGGTGGCGCAGTGGTTAGGGTGCAGTACTGAAGGCCACTACAGCTGACTGTTATCTGCAGTTCAGCGGTTCTAATCTCACCGGCTCAAGGTTGACTCAGCCTTCCATCCCTCCGAGGTGGGTGAAATGAGGACCCAGACTGTGGGGGCGATATGCTGACTCTGTAAACCGCTTAGAGAGGGCTGAAAGCCCTATGAGGCGGTATATAAATCTAACTGCTATTGCTAACTGCTATTGCTATAAATTGTTTCCTTAAAGCACCTGTAGTTCTCAACTTATGTCCAGGATTTGGACCATAATTTCTGTTGCTAAACAAGTTGATTATTAAGTGATCTGCATGCTATCTTACAACCAGTGTTCCAGTATTTGAGGGGCTGCCATAAAGAAGAGGGGGTCAACTTATTTTTCCAAAACACCTGAAGGCAGAACAAGAAACAATAGATGGGACTTAATCAAGAGTGAAGCAACCTGCAATTAAGAAGAAATTTCCTAACAGTGAGAACAATCAACCAGTGGATCGGCTTGCCTTCGGAGGTTGTGGGTGCTTCATCGCCGGAGGTCTTTAAGAAGAGACTGGGCAGCCCCTTGTGTGAAATGGTATAGGGTCTCCTGCTTGAGCAGGGGGTTGGACTAGAAGACCTCCAAGGTCCCTTCCAGCCGTATTCTGATTTAGAACCATTTTTGCCATAGTTCTAAAGCAAATCACTGCATTGATTAAGTGAATCATGCAGCTGTTCAGTCAATCCAGCTTCCCCCACAAATTTCTCTTGAAGGAAGCTGGCAGGGAAGGTACGCAATGTGCCAAGAATGACATAATCCTGGGATGCTGCAATTCTTTTAACTACATGCCAAATTGCCAAGAATCCAAATTTTGGTCACATACGCAAGGGACTGCTGTGACAATTGTAACGGCAAGGACTGGTTGTAAATCACTCTTTTTTTTAATGCTGTGGCAAGTTCAAATGATTGCTAAAGGAATGATTGTAAGTCAAGGACAACCTGTATCTGAATGATGTGCACATTTATATTCCCCGGGATCATGACAGAAGTGTGTTCATTTCCAGTACAATAGGGCTGATAAATATGTCAGTACATGATGAAGAGATTACAGTTTCCATCATGATTGTTAATGCCATTTTCGAAATACAATGTTAATCACACCTTCCTTGCAATGTGGCACTTCAATTCATGTTTGCCCTGTTCTCCCCGATCTTGACAGTGAATTAAAAAGAAAACAGGGAAAACGGGGTGACAAGTGGAAATTTCTGCTATTTGGGGGGCTCTAATGAATGAACAATGATTTCCAAACTACATCATTTGTATCTTTTATCACAAATACACACTATGATGCCTGTGCCCCTCCACTCCCCGTTAACCTCTTAAGAATTATGGATAAGGGGAAGGATAAGCCATGGTGGCGCAGTGGTTAGAGTGTATCACTGCAGGCTAATTCTGCTGGCTGCTGGCTGCCTGCAATTTGGCAGTTTGAATCCCACCAGGCTCAAGGTTGACTCAGCCTTCCATCCTCCCGAGGTGGGTAAAATGAGGGCCCAGATTGTTGGGGGCAAGAGGCTGACTCTGTAAACTGCTTAGAGAGGGCTGTAAATTACTGTAGAGTGGTATATAAATCTAAGTGCTATTGCTATTTGCTTAACATTAAGCTCAGTTTCTACTAGCCATATGGAATATATATAAATAATTTTCTGGACAGCAAAATAGAAGCGATTCATTGCTGCTTTTTTCCAGGATGTTTTCAACCTTCCAGCCTAGCCTTCAATGTTGGGATCATCTTGTGGTCTCTTCTCCCAAAAAAAAAAAAAAAAAAAAAAACCCAACAACGACAACCAATAATCACCAGATCTTGCTTTTCCTTGTACAATTCAACTCACCTCAATAGGCTCTTATATAACTGTAATTCGGCTCCACATCATTGCCTGCTTACATTCTTTGCCACACCATTAGACATTTGCCCCCTGCGGAAATAAAAATCAGTTCAGACAGAGAAATATGTCGATGATTTTGTGAGAAAACTTCCAAAGGCATATATGGTGGGAGAGGAAAGGGGCAGGGGAGAGAGGGGGGAGAGGGAGAGGGAGAGAGGAAGGGAGGGGGAGGGATGGAGAGAAAGAGAGAGAAAAAGAAAGAGAGAGAGGAAATTTCCAAGTATACAAATGCAAAGGGAAGGAATGTTAAGGAATTTTAAATATTTATGGGTATGGTTGTGAAATACGGGGAAAAAAAGGACAGATACATAAAAGAAATAAAATATCTACTATGCTTATACAAAACTGTTTCCACTTTTTGCCTGTTCATCCTTAGCAGTAATTCTGTTGTACAGCCAACATATAATATTCCCCAGAGCATGATCTGAGCTTGATAGCTGTCAGCAGACTAACTTTTCAAAGATGTCAACTGGTGTGTGTGTAAGTAAAAGAAGCACATCATCAGGGTAAATGCCATTCAATGCCGATAAATTATATTCCCAACCTACACATCACTTTAAAAACATCACTTTAATGCTACCATCACCTCAATATTTTTCCTCTTTAGTTAAGCTTTGTCTAAGTGAGAAAGAAAGAAAGAAAGAAAGAAAGAAAGAAAGAAAGAAAGAAGAAAGAAAGAAAGACAGAAAGAAAGAAAGAAAGAAAGGAGGGAGGGAGGGAGGGAAGGAGGGAGGGAGGGAGGAAGGAAAGAAAAAGGAAAGAAGAAAAAGAAAGAGAAGTTTTTATACTCATGTTCTTTTTTACACTTCAATGGTGAGCTTTGAAAATATAACTCTTTGATTGCTTTTAATTTCATGAAGGATTGTCAATATTCTCTAGTTTTCTTTGAGTTTATTTAGCATCACAGTCCTTTTCTTAAACCCTGACTTTCCCTTATAACCATAAAATGAGAAGTGATTGAAGGCACACAACTGGAATAACGATAGACAAGTATTTAAAGCAAGGACTATGATTGCATTGATGGGATCCAGTGATTTTGTCAAAATGACAAAAAGAGTGTGGCCCTTTATCACACTAGTTCTACCCCTTTGATATATACAGCACCCTAACACAGGTGTAAAAGGAGCAGAGTTTGCATCATTGCTTGCCTTCCTTCAAAACTTTCTGTATGATTCAGTGTTGAATGAAATCCCTTTTAGTTCTTAAAAGAAGAAACAATTGGAGATTGGCTGATTGTTGGCGAAATCAGCGGCCCCTAACCTTTCTGGCACCAGGGACCAGTTTCAGAAGAAAAATAATCTTCCATAGACCAGGGAGGAGGGGGATGGCTTCCGAGGAACCTAGATCCTTCATATGCATAGATGAAGCATTGTTCACCTGTCCACTGCTTGCACAGCCCAGTTTCTAACAAGCCACAGACCAGATATAGGACTTTTAGGAGAGATGTATTTAGTTCAACACCTCTGTATGGACAGTTGACTCCCCCCCTCCCATTAAAGGTAAAAGTTCCCCTCACACATATGTGCTAGTCGTTCCCAACTCTAGGAGGCGGTGTTCATCTCTGTTTCAAAGCTGAAGAGCCAGTGCCTTCTGAAGACGTCTCCATGGCCATTTGGCCAGTGTGACTGTCAGCACTCCTTCATTGGATAATCAGGAAAGAAAACCACAAGACTCCATTGATAGAAATCAAGTGTACTTTTACTAATGATAAATGAACAGAAGCGTAGCAAAGCGAAGACTGATTATTTAGGCGCGAAAGCAAATGATATATAGAATAACCCATTCCCCACCCCTTGGCATCCCAGTCACAGTCCAATCATAATTCTCCCAAATGTCAGGTGCGAGATAACTTCGAAAGGCATCACCAAGATGGAATGTCGTTGGACTTGGCGGGAAACCTCCTCCGCATGCGCAGTAAGACAGGCAGCAGAAACTCCAGAATCTTCCTCCAGCACAATTAATAGTCCCCTCCCAAATACCATGCCCCCCTCCCCATTTCAATGGCAGCTGAAGCGGCAGCAAAGCAGAGGCTGACAGTGACTAAATGTCAAAGGTACACGAAACGCTGTTACTTTCCCACCAAAGGTGGTTCCTATTTTTCTACTTGCATTTTCTGCGTGCTTTCAAACTGCTAGGTTGGCAGAAGATGGGACAAGTAACAGGAGCTCACTCCATTATGTGGCGCTAGGAATTCGATTTCCCATTACGTTTGGAGAAATATGGCTATTCCAAGAGAAAAGGAATCTTGCAAAAGCTTTGGCTGTTTAAGACTAAGAGCCTAAGTGAAATCTGGAATACTGCAACCAATTTTGGTCACCATACTGCAAAAAGGATGTTGAGACTTTGGAAAAAAAGTTCAGAGAAGATGAGGAAAGGCGTGGAGACTAAAACATACAAAGAATGACTGCAGGATTTGGATTTGGCTAATCTAAAGAAGAGAAGAATTAGGGGATCAAATTAATCAGGACAATTAATCAGTGGAATAGCTTGCCTTCATAAACCATGGGGACTCCATCATGAGAGGTTTTTAAGAAGAATCTAGACAGTCACTTATCTGAAATAGTATATGTTCTCCTGCTTGAACAGGGGGCTGGACTAGAAGACCTCCAAGGTCCCTTCCAGTTCTGTTCTATTCTGTTCCTTTTTGTTGCATATCACTGGACAATAATCAGTACAAATAAAATATGATGCTGCGCTAGACCAGGAACTAATCTGACTCGGAAACATGGCATCTTCTCTAACTTCCTCACATTTTTATGAGCTACAATCACTATCAGAATGTGTTTTTTCAGCTATTTACTACCTGACTGGGCCATGTCTACTCCCAGTGTTTGGAATGAAGCCATCACTCAGAAGTAGCTAATTTTTCCACACCAAAGGTTAAAAAATAAATACAGATCTTAGAGGAACTTGTTCCCCGAGAACAGAAAAGTGATAGAATGGAGGAGGGAAGAAGGATAGCAAATCCTGGATATATATTTTTTCAAACCCCAGAGGGACAGAAATACATCAGCATGCTACTTATATTACAACACATTTTTCTCATGGCTATTGAGTCAAGTTTCCTTCTTGGGCACTTTCCCCCTGCCTGGGTGAAACGTGATCCGTCTTTTACACCCTGAAATGGGCAGTCACTCTCTTGTGCAAACACATTGAAACATTTAACCAGGACCTGGCTTCTGACCTCCTTTGACCTTCTACGCTTTGACATGTGTCCTCTCTCTCCCACTGTCGTGCCCCTTCGTGCCTCTTTTCTGTTCCCCTTCCCCCAAATCTTGATGGCTGTGAAAAGAGTGCGTGGCAAACACTGCGCCTTATTACATTCTCGTGGCTGCCTATTTTGTGAAAGTGAACATTGCTGTACGCAAACAAATACTTTACATCGTTCCTTGTTGATTTGCTAAGCAACCTTGGCAAGCTCTGCATAATAAAAGAAGTGTTACAAATTGACCTTTTCGCGCTTCCCCTGTGACACAGGTTGTTTGTCAACAATCTACTGCTGAAAATTTCCCAGGGTTGCAAAATTGTGAACCCAATAAAAGCTGACCTGTTGTAAACCGATGCTCAGACTGACTATGATGGGAGCCGGTTGGTGACAATGAATAACATGCGGAAGAAAACAACAATGGGCATGCTTTAGCGTGTTTATTATGTATGTGAGTTTGTGAGTGTATGTATGGAAAAAAATAGACAGCAGAAGTCCCTTTCCCTTTTTTTTTTGCTTTGTATTCTGGTATTGTGTATCAGAGCTGTTAATAGGTTGTTTTTGTTAGTTGCGAAGTTGTGTCAGACCCATCGCAACCCCTTGGACAACATTCCTCCAGGCCTTCCTGTCCTCTACCATCCTCTGGAGTCCATTTAAGCTCACGCCTACTGCTTCAGTGACTCCATCCAGCCACCTCCTTCTCTGTCGTCCCCTTCTTCTTTTGCCTTTCAATTGTTCCCAGCATTGGGCTCTTCTCCAGTGAGTCCTTCCTTCTCATTAGGTGGCCAAACTATTTGAGTTTCATCTTCAGAGTCTGGCCTTCTAAAGAGCAGCCAGGGTTGTTAATAGGTAGCTGATGAAATTCACCCAGCAGATAATACCAACATTATTGGACAAATCACAATGCATTTCCTACAGTTCTGAAGTTGTTTGGTGAGCTTCAGAACTTCACTAAAGTGCTGCGGTTTTATTGGCCAGAATTTTCTGGTGATTGGACAAAAGTGAAATACAGTGAAATACTTTGAAAAAAGAGGTTTGGAGATAAGTTAATTTATTGATTCAAATGTTTGCCTCTGTTTATGCTCCATTCAGGTTAGTCAGCTTGTATCCCCAAAGAATCATCCCTAAAGTGGATGCATTTTGCACAAAAAAAGGTCATGTTCTGATCTGTCAACGTTTTCTAAATATCATGAATAAAAGGAGGAGGAGGAGGAGGAGGAGGAGGAGGAGGAGGAGGAGGAGGAGGAGGAGGAGGAGGAAGAAGAGAAGGAGAAGAAAGGGGACCACCCAGAGCCAAATGATCTTAGCATTTCTGGAGGTGAGAAACTGAGCACAATAGAGATTAATTAATCCCTCAGTGTGGTTGCCTTAAATCCAGAATTAAATCTGGTCTTCCACAACCTGCTGTTTTCCAGATGCTTTGGACTATAACTCTCTCCAACCAGCTGAATTGGACAGGGACATCTGGAAGTTTCCCAGTAGAACAAGCTTGTTCAGATCTTATCTGACATCATCAACTGTTTAATAAAAAGAGCTTTTCCCCTTGCAGAGATATTGGCTAAGCGGATGGGTTCATTCTATGCATTTTGGTGGAAGATCAAAGGAGATCTCTTTTTGTCCATGTCACCACTGATGAAGTCTGGTCCATTTGGAAGGCATAATTTGACAGGTACCATCTTGCATATTACCCTTAGGCTAATTTAGTGGTTCTTTTGCATCTCCTTGGTCTCTCCTCTTCCTTCACTAAGGAAGGTTTTGAAACACCTTATATGGAAATAACTGCACAGATCTGCTGATAAGGCACAGGAAAAAAAAGAACAATTTCATAGCTCTTCATGTCTACATTGTATGATGCCATGATATGATTTGCTTGGTTTTCATTTAGCACACTATGTGAACTAAGTCAATGTGGTCTACTCTTCAAACCATGATTAAAACAAATGCAGTCACAGGGAGGATGTTGATAATAACATTGTGATGATGGTGATGATGGTGATGATGGTGATGATGATGATGATGATGAAGAAGAAGAAGAAGAAGAAGAAGAAGAAGAAGAAGAAGAAGAAGAAGAAGAAGAAGAAGAAGAAGAAGAAGAAGAAGAAGAACTTTGTTCTGCAGTCTGCTTTGACAGGGAAAAAATAGTGCATAAAGCAAACATTCCTCCAAAATTATCTTCTTATATAGAGCAAACGTGGAAAGTTCTAGTTATGAAAGAGGCAGTTATGTTGAAATTGCTGCCATATCAGTGTGCTGCAGCTGCCAAAAAGCCAACACAGTTCTAGGCTGCATAAAGAGAGGGATAGAATTGAGATCAGACGAAGTGTTAATACCACTTTATAAGGCCTTGGTAAGGCTACACTTGGAATGCTGCATCCAGTTTTGGTCGCCATGATGTGAAAAAGATGTTGAGATTCTAGAAAAGAACAACAAAGATGATTAGGTGACCGGAGGCTAAAACATATAAAGAACAATTGCTGGATCTGGCTATGTCTACTCTGATGGAAAGAAGGACTGGGGTGACATGATAGGGGTGTTCCAATATCTCAGGGGTTGCCACAAAGAAGAGGGGGTCAAGCTATTCTCCAAAGCACTAGAAGGCAGGACAAGAAGCAATGGGTGGAAACTAATCAAGGAGAGAAGCAAGTTAGAACTAAGGAGAAATTTCCTGACAGTTAGAACAATTAATCAGTGGAACAACTTGCCTCCCAAAGTTGTGAATGCTCCAACACTGGAAGTTTTCAAAAAAGAGATTGGATATCGATTTCTCTGAAGTGGTTTCTTGCCTAAGCAGGGGGTTGGACTAGAAGACCTCCAAGGTCTCTTCCAACTCTGCTATTCTGTTCAGTTCTGTTCTGTTCTACTCTACTCTACTCTACTCTACTCTACTCTACTCTACTCTACTCTACTCTACTCTACTCTACTCTACTCTACTCTACTCTACTCTATCAGAGCAGATATTTAGCTTCTGTGTACCTGTGACAAAAGACAGGATTTTCATTCTTTTAAATCTTTCATTCTTTTTCATTAAAGCATCTTACGTAAGGATAGAGTCAATCCTGATACAAATTATTTCTGCTTGAGTTGTATTTTTAAGATTCCTATGGTGTGTCCCCTGCCCCCAACAGAGGTTTGGTCAGTGGGAATTTCTTGCATTGGACCATCCCATCAACTTATATTGGAGGCAATCTGTTGGATATTAAGTGGTTTCTGGGAAAGCTGGTTTCCAAGCAAACTGGTTCCAGCTGTTTGGGAGTGGTGGGCAATGCTGTGAAATGTCACCCAAGTTTCCATCTGCTCTTCCACAGTCTGATATATCCGTGATGAATGCATCTGGAAAACAGAGCGGGCAGAGAAAGAGGCTGCAGATGAGACTTAGAAGAATCAGAGAAATGTGTGAGAGAAGGGAGAAGTTGGGGAGAGTCAAAACCAGGTGTGGTACTTTATTCAGAAGTAATTTTGAACATCAAACCCAGGCCTTAAGCCTGTGAGCTATGCGTCTCTCACATCGATCTTGGCTGTACTTGGCTGTACTTGCACGTAACCCTTCAAAGTAAATTCCATCAATTATTGCCACCTGCAGGAACTTGCAGCATCATGTTGCAAGCTCCACCTCCTTGGTACATGTGTGAAGAATAGAATAGCATAGAATTCTTTATTGGCCAAATGTGATTGGACACCCAAGGAATTTGTCTTTGGTGCATAGGCTATCAGTGTACATAAGGAGAATAAAATACATTCATCAAGAATAAAAAGATGCAACACTTAGTGATACTCAAGGTTACTAATAAGCTATCAAATCATACTAGTAAACAAATAAAAGAATATAAATTGAAAGATACAAGTAACATGGTTTTAGTCATCAGTGGGATGAGATAGATACTAGGAAAGATGGGAAGAGTAATAGAAAAAATACAGTCTTAGTAAATTATTTGACAGTGTTGTTGGAATTAGTTGTTAAGCAGAGTGATGGCATTTGAGAAAAAACTGTCTTTGTGTCTAGTTGTTCTGGTGTGCAGTGCTCAATAGCATCATTTTGTGGGTAGGAGTTGAAACAATTTATGTCCAGGATATAAAGGGTCTTTAGATATTTTCATAGACCTCTTTTTGACTCGTGCAGTATACAAGTCCTCAATGGAAGGCAGGTTGGTAGCAATTGTTTTTTCTGCAGTTCTAATTATCTGTTGAAGTCTATGCTTGTCTTGTTTGGTTGCAGAGCCAAGCCAGACAGTTATGGAGATGCAGATGATAGAGCATCACAATAGACCTAGAAAACGGGACAGGACTTTTGCTGTAATAGTCTGAGGCTGTTTTCATCATTCTGCCTCCCCTTGTTCTCTTCTCTGATGGCACTCACAGTCCTATACATGATTGAACTATAGAATCCATTGCTATCAGATGTGCTGGCCAAAACATCAGAGGTTGGTAAGAGCAGACTAGACTAATTCAATACAATACAATAGCAGAGTTGGAAGGCACCTTGGAGGTCTTCTAGACCAACCCCCTGCCTAGGCAGGAAACCCTATACCATTTCAGACAAATGGCTATCCAACATCTTCTTAAAGACTTCCAGTGTTGGGGCATTCACAACTTCTGGAGGCAAGCTGTTCCACTGATTAATTGTTCTAACTGTCAGGAAATTTCTCCTTAACTCTAAGTTGCTTCTCTCCTTGATTAGTTTCCACCCATTGCTTCTTGTTCTACCCTCAGGTGCCTTGGAAAATAGTTTGACTCCCTCTTCTTTGTGGCAACCCCTGAGATATTGGAACACTGCTAACATGTCTCCCCTAGCGTTTATTTCTATTCATAGAGATTTGGAGTATTGATGGTTATTAGTCTTGATGGCTCCATATTACCTTTGGAATTTCAAGTAATAGATTAAATAACAGTTGCTGGGAGCAACAGTAACAGAGGTGATTGTTCTTCTGTATCTGTGCAAACTAGCATCTGCATTTCCTGTGTTGGATGAGGAGAGCATATCTTTCTCCTTTTGTCCTGGCCACATTTTACAGAGGCACGATTGACAGCCTTTTAACAAACTTCTCCACTGTTTGGTTTGGTGGCAGCAATGCCTCAGATAGAAAGTCCATACAGAGAGTGGTAAGGACAGCGGAGAAGATTATAGAGAGCTTGCATCCTGTTATTCAGGAAACTGCTTATAAGCACTATTTGCTTAGAGCTCAAAGCATTGTTAGAGACTCCACACATCCACTTCATGGTCTGTTTCAGTTGCTCTCCTCTGGGAGGAGGTTTCAAAGTATTTCTAGCAGGACTACCTGTTTCTGTAACAGCTTTGTTCCCTATAGCAAAATTCATTTTTCTCGCCATGTACATGTATACATCGGAACTAGACGTGTTGTTTCTCTCTGTCATATATTGTATGCCAGTATGTTTTTATAGTCATATTTATTTGTTTGTTTTTTGTTTGTTTGTCATGTTTGCGTAGTGTATATTGTAGGTAGTGACCCCTTGAGAGTTGCATGCACCAAAATTTCATTTTAATGTATGCTGATTAGTGTACATTTAAAGTGACAATAAAGTTATTGTAAATCTAAATCTAAGTGTGAATTTTCTATAAATGCCCTTGTTGAAATGCACATTGCATTGCAATTTATTGGATCTGATAGGCTCTTAACTCTGAAAAAAGGTGTGTGTGTGAATGTGTCAGGGTAATTGTGTGTGTGTGTGTGTGTGTGTGTGTGTGTGTGTGTGTGTGTGAGAGAGAGAGAGAGAGAGAGAGAGAGAGAGAGAGAGAGAGAGAGAGAGAGAGAGAGAGAGAGAGAGAGAGAGAGAGAGAGAGAGAGAGAGATGACCATCTGGGACCAGATTCCCCAATCAGCCACCATGCAATAGGCATTAAGAGAAATATTGCTTAAAACATCTGGATGCCATCAGAAGGACTGCTTTTTGACATACATATTTCCACTGGTGTAACAGGGAACAAATGTTTGTGCAACACATTGGAAAGTTAGTGTTATTACTTTCTCTCCCTTCCAATGGACAGAAAGTCAGCTATAAAATCTTACAAGTTCATTTGATCAATAAGGGCAATTCCCCAGACAGTTGAGCTGGACTCCTGCTGACTCCATACATCTGACCATTTTTAATTTTCTTACTTAGCCTGCACTGTAGGTCTCTCATCAAACCACTGACCCTGTTTCGCTTTTTCATGATCAGCCACAGATCTAAAATATTTAGTTGACCTACAACTGCAGCTTGAAACAGAAGTGTTGAATGTTTGCACATCCCGAAAAAAAAGCAAACGACAGGATTGATATAGAATTTATATACATTTTATTAGAAGTTTTTTTTAAAGGGAAAATAAAAAGGAACAAAAACTAATTAATATGATTAAGCAGGTCCAGAGGTACTTCACGGGAAGAGTCCTCCACTCCTCTACTCACAATAGGATTCCCTATGCCAACAGGCTCAAATTTTGGGTTTGGACAATCTGGAATTGTGCTACCTGCAGTTCACTCTAAGCATAGTACACAAAATTGTCTGCTACAATGTCTTACCTGTCAATGGCTTCTTCAGCTTCAACTTCAATAATACTTGGGCAAACAATAGATACAAACTCAAGGTAAACCATTCCAAACTTGATTTCAGAAAATATGACTTCAGCAACATAGTGGTCAATGCCTGGAATGCTCTACCTGACTCCATTGTTACATCCTCAAACCCCCATTGCTTCAACTTTAAACTGTCTACTGTGGAACTCATCCCATTCCTAAGTGGTCCATAAATAGCAATAGCAATAGCAGTTAGACTTATATACTGCTTCATAGGGCTTTCAGCCCTCTCTAAGCGGTTTACAGAGTCAGCATATCGCCCCCAACAACAATCTGGGTCCTCATTTTACCCACCTCGGAAGGATGGAAGGCTGAGTCAACCCTGAGCCGGTGAGATTTGAACAGCTGAACTGCAGAACTGCAGTCAGCTGAAGTAGCCTGCAGTGCTGCATTTAACCACTGCGCCACCTTGGCTCCTGGTAAAGGGGGCATGAATAAGTGCACCAGCATGACTACCGTCCGTGTTCTTTTATCTTGTACATGTTTGACAAACTAACTAAATAAAAATAAATGAAAAGGATCAATTTTCTGCAGTCTGCTGTTTTGTCCATATTTCTCTATGTCCTGATGGATGGAAGGAGACCCTTTGTTCCTGTACAGTGGCTGCTCCATTATTCTTTTTTTTTAAAAAAAAAATCCCAGTGGAACAACCTGGAACACTCTGTCAAGGACCTAGGAGTCCTCATTTCAAAAGATAAAAATGCTCACTGTAACAGCATTGCCAAAAAGGCATTAAGACTTGTTGACCTAATCTTGCAAAACTTCTTCTCTGGTAACATTGTACTGCTAACTAGGGCATATAAAACCTTTGCCAGACCAATTCTCGAATACAGCTCGTCTGCCTGGAATCCACACTGTATATCGGACATCAATACAATTGAGCGGATCCAGAGGTATTTCACGAGAAGAGTTCTCCACTCCTCTGCTCGCAATAGAATCCCTTACTCTACCAGGCTCGAAATTCTTGCCTTGAACAATCTGGAACTGTGCCGTCTGCGGTATGATCTAAGCACAGTACACAAAATTGTCTGCTACAACATCCTACCGGTCAACGACTTCTTCAGCTTCAACCTCAATAATATTTGGCCAAACAATAGATACAAACTCAAGGTAAATCGCTCCAAACTAGATTGCAGAAAATACAACTTCAGCAACAGAGTGGTCAATGCCTGGAATGCTTTACCTGACTCTGTTGTTACATCCTCAAACCCCCACAACTTCAAACTTAAACTGTCTACCGTGGACCTCACCCCATTCCAGGGGTGGGTTTCTTGCCCCGTTCCAACCGGTTCGGTTGGAACGGGGCTGGTGGCGTCCTCGTGCATGCGCGCGGTGCACGCATGCGTACTAGCGTCTGTGCGATGCTCCAGCTGTTCCTGGAGGATCGCGCAGGTGCTGTATGCGTCCTGCGCATGCGTGGAAGCACAGAACTCGTCAAAACCGGGTAAGGAGCGCGGGCGGACGGGTGGGCCCTTCGCCGTTCCCGGAAGTTACTTACTTCCGGGTTCGCTGACCAACCGGTTCGCAGGGACCGCCGCGAACTGGTTGAAACCCACCCCTGCCCCATTCCTAGGAGGTCCGTAAAGGGGGTGTGCATAAGCGCACCAGCGTGCCTACCGTCCCTGTCCTACTGTCCCCATTTATTTGTACTCATTTCTTTCATTCATGTCCATGTTTATATTTATGCCTGCTATCTTGTACATGTTTGACAAACAAAATAAATAGAGATAATGCAGAATAAAGAAAGCAAAGACAGAAAGAAGAAGACAAAACTACAGAAATAAAAGTTATATAGAAGATGCTTCCACTTTTCTTTGCAGGAATTACAAGTTATCTCTTACTCTATAATTACAAAGAAAGCTCGATTTTCTCTGTTATCTAATTTGTTCCCCTAATCATCAAAACCAGAAGTCATATAGAAGAGTTCAATTGCCACCTAGTGGTATGTCCATACTATCCATGAAGCCATTTTGGTGAAAAGATTTAATTAATCTATTCCTAATTTGGCTGGCTTTGAGATGTTTTTATCTTGTCATTAATCCAGCCCAGGATTTCCGAGTGGTGACCCTCTTTTTTTAATTACAACGAGGGCCATGAGAATTCTATTTCATTTCCTGATTTTTAACCATGGTTGGGATCTACAGGTTGAGACCACATGGCCTCTTTCACAAGTTTTACGAACTATGAAAGCACCAGAAACAAGAAACAATAGCAATTTGGGAGAAATCTGGGATAATGTAGCACATCTGTTAGACGAGAAGACACCTTTGAAATTTTGAGAACATGTTGTGGGGGATAATTTTTAAAAAATGGCTGGCCTGAGAGGAATAGCTTGCTAATTTACCAAATGGCTTTGATGTCTGAAAATCCCCTGTCCCCTTTAGATGCTTTCTCTTGTTCTGGGCATATGGACACACTTGCAAAGAAAGCACTGAGCTGCAAATTCCCCGTTTGTATTTTCTAGGGAGGATTAGAATTTGGAAGCTGTTCTTTTGCAGCATAGATGCTCACATTTCTTACATTAGAACAATTCATCAGTGGAACAGCTTGCCTTCAGAAGTTGTGGGTGCTCCATCTCTGGAGGTTTTTAAGCAACAATTGGACAGCCATTTTTTCAGAATGGTATAGGGCAGGGGTGAAATTTGACCAGTTTGGAACTGATTTGCAGAGGTGGGTTCCTACCAGTTCTCACCTATTCGGTAGAACCGGTTCGTCAAATTTACCGAACCAGTTAGAAGAGGTTCCACCAGTGGACCCGGAAAGCAGGCCACACCTACAGAAGAGGTTGCAAAAAATTTTGAAACCCACCACTGGTCCTTGGATATGATTATTCTACACTATCATGCTCATATTTATAAAACTCAGTGCCTCTGTGAAAGGTAAGGATGACTACTGCGTTTGTGGTGCAATCAGAACATTCTGTGTGTTGAAGTTGTTTTAACGCAAACCAAAAATGCCTTTTAAAAAACAAGTTTACATCATATTCTTATGCATGCCAGTGGCTGTGTATGAGGTAATTTAAGGTGGTTCTGACAAGTGTTGTTGGCATCCCAGGCAGAGCTGGCTGGAGAATACTGGGAGTTGAAGTCCACAAGTCTTAAAGTTGCCAAGTTTGGGAACCACTGATACAGTAATCAGTTCTATTTGTTTACATCATGCCTTCAAGTGACTCTTCAAACCGAAAGCTGGTGCATGCTTCTTTCTGAACCAAATAAGACAATTCAATCAAATCAACATTTCTCGGAAGCGTGTCAGATCGAATTCACGAACTATATCAGGTCCTGGAAGAGTGACACAGCCTTGTAGACTGTTTTCCCCTCATCCTCTCTGACAATTTTCCGGGTCGTCTAGACCAATCAAAAAGAATTACATCCCAGCTGAAGCCCTTAACTGATCGCTACTTGCCCAGTTTCTGCTAGACAGGTCCTAACCTAGATTGAACCTCTCACGATTATAATTGACTTGCCAGAAAAGGGGGTACTGCGAAAATTGGAATGGACTGGTCGGCTTCTTTAATTGTCAGCAGGTGGAATTACTTATGTGAAAGTGTAGCTTAACTGAGTGACAGTTAAAAGGGGGGTGGGGCAGAGAGAAGCACCACAGACACAGCTTGCAATGTTCCAGGGATTTCCTACATGACTCTGTCCTCTAAAAGATTGACCTCATGTCAATCCCTTTATTTACTCAGATTACCCCAATGTCTGTAATACCAAGTATCCTGCTGGTTGCATTAGGCAGAAAATTCAAACGAAGAGACACTGAGATTTCTTCCGGCATTTTCATATCTGTCTTCTTCTTAAGATGTTTCCTCCCTCTGCAAGCAGGGAGAGGAGAATTCTTTTTGCACCATCCAAATGGCTCGTGAAGATGTTCCCATAGATCTGGCATATGGGAGGCAGTGGAGGTTGATGTATTATAATATATGCCAGACAATGGCTTGGTTGGAACATTCTGTACCACTTCAAGAAAGAGCCCCATGGAGGGAGTTTTTTCCCCCCTTCTTTGAAATGTTAAAAGATTTCTGTTTCATCTTCTTTAAGGCATCAAAGTCCCCAATATGGTTTTAAAACAGGGGGAGAAATGGAAAAAAAGAGGATCCTTTACAAAACTCAAAGCTCTTGAAAGTACACGGAGGCAAAGATGAAACATTTAAGACCAAAACATCTCGAATCAGAGAAAAACCAAAACTAATGGATGAGTTTCGGTATCATCATCGGTAGAATTTGTCCTGAAAGGAAATAGCTTAAGTCTTAGAAGCGATGAATTGCTAAAGGTACATTTGCCTAACTACGGGGAATAAATATTCATCAGATAGAGATAATTCTCAATTTATGACAACAATTTGGACTGGAACCTCCATCAATATGGTCGTTAAGGGAGTTTACATGGTTGTGTACATCTTTTGCAACCTTTTTTGCATTAAGTGCAGAGTTCTGATCAGTTCTGGAGAGCTGGCAGTGGAAACTTTGAGTAGTTTGGAGAACCGGTAAATACCACCTCTGACTGGCCCCACCCCCATCTATTCTCTGCCTCCTGAGTCCCAGCTGATTGGGAGGAAATGATGATTTTGTAGTAACCTTCCCCTGGAGTGGGGAGGGAATGGAGATTTTACAGTATCCTTCCCCTGGAGTGGGGAGGGAATGGGGATTTTGGAGTATCCTTCCCCTGGAGTGGGGAGGGAATGGGGATTTTGCAGTATCCTTCCCTTGGAGTGGGGAGGAATGGGGATTTACAGTATTCTTCTCCTGGAGTGGGGAGGAAATGGGGATTTTACAGTATTCTTCTCCTGGAGTGGGTAGGGAATGGAGATTTTACAGTATCCTTCCCCTGGAGTGGGGAGGAAATGGGGATTTTACAGAATTCTTCCCCTGGAGTGGGGAGGAAATGGGGATTTTACAGTATCCTTCCCCTGCCACGCCCACCAAGCCACGCCCACAGAACTGGTATTCAAAAAAATCAATCCCACCACTGGTTAAGTGATTTTAGTGTCCCCCGTTAACTTGGCCTGTCACACATTTTGCTGTTTTCTTGTCTCTCTGTTGCATTCCCAGTTCTTGTCCCTAAAACCAAAGCACTCTATTCTATCTCTATTCTTTCTAGACTGCTTCTTCAAAATCCAAAACATTTACATAGAGTGTCACAAGGAAAATCATTGGCTGCAACACTGATCTTTGTATGGTAGGTACAAACCAGTGGTGGGTTTCAATTTTGTTTAGAACCTCTTCTGTAGGTGTGGCCTGCTTTGTGGGAGTGGCTTGCCAGCCATGTGACCAGTTGGGAATGGCTTGCCGACCATGTGACTGAGTGAGAGCGGCTTGCTGGCCATGTGACTGGGTGGGCGAGGCCAACTTGTAAAATGTGGTGAAACTCACTTAACAATGCTCTTGCTTAGCAACCAAAATGTTGGCTCAGAAACTCTGGCATTTGAAGCACGCAAGTCTTAAAGCTGTCAAGTTACAAGACCCTTGCACCCCTAACCCTTTAGAAAAAAAAAACTCCAGGGGTGTTCAAACTTGACAGCTTTAAGACTTTTGGACTTCAACTTCCAGAATTCCTTCTCCAGTCATATTGGCTCAGGAACTCTGGCATTGAAGCACGAAAGTCTTAAAAGCTGTCAAGTTACAAGACCCTTGCACCCCTAACCCTTTAGGAAAAAAAACCCCAGGGGTGTTCAAACTTGACAGCTTTAAGACTTGTGGACTTCAACTCCCAGAATTCCTCCTCTTGCTCTTCATCTTGATGATGTGCGGATGGGCGGGGGGAGGGAGCTGGAACCAGTTCTAAATGGCACTGTAGATTTGTGGAACATCTTCTATAGAAGAGGTTAGAACTGGCAGGAACGCACCCTTGGTACAGAGAGATCATGGTATCAGAATATCTCTACCAAGTGTTGTTCTCAGCATTCTTGACTGCTATTTCTTTATAGACAATCCTTTCCACCAATCCAATGTATTCCTTGTCAGAAATTTGGGGACAATTTTTTAGCCACTGCTATAGATACATCATTTTACCTAATATGTAATTAGTATGAAGATACTCACATACAAGTAGAACAGAGGTGGGTTCCTACCAGTTCGCACCAGTTCGGTAGAACCGGTTCGTCAAATCTATCGAGCCGGTTAGAAGAGGTTCCACCAGTGGACCCGGAAAGCAGGCCACACCTACAGAAGAGCTTCCAAAATTTTTTGAAACCCACCAGAGAGAGAGAGAGAGAGAGAGAGAGAGAGAGAGAGAGAGAGAGAGAGAGAGAGAGAGAGACTCACACAGAGAGAGAAAGAAAGGAAGAAAGAAATAAAGAAAAAAGAAAAAAGAAAGAAATAGTGAGAGAAAGATGAAAGAAAAAAAGGAAAAGGGGACAGAGAGACAAAAGGAAGGAGAGAGAGAGAGAGAGAGAGAGAGAGAGAGAGAGAGAGAAAACACATGGCTGGCAAGCCACTCCCACCAGGTCACATGCCCGGCAAGCCACTCCCACAAAGGAGGCCACACCCACAGAGTAGGTTTGAAAATTTTTTGAAACCCACCACTGAAGTAGAAATAAATCAGGGTGACACTCTAATAAAGCAGATTAAAATAACAAAGCAGTGATATTCATTGTGAGTTCTAAGGCTACTTGCTGTATCTGTTGGCATTAGCTTGGTCTTCTTTACATTTATATATTTATCATATTTGTATCTCTGGCCCTCTCACTCTTGACTATGTACAACATTTAATGAAAAAAAAATACAACAAATATGTAATCTTAGTTCCATTGCACTATTATTCCCTGCATTGCATTTTTTAGTTTTAGTTAAAGTTTCAACATAAATCCCAAATTATTTTTTATCCTGGCCTCAGTTGTTTTAGTTGAGTTTTCAAAGTGCATTCCTTCACACACATTTCTCAAGAGACACGGAGGGTTCTCAGCTGGAAAAAACATTGGCAAAAGTTGGATCAGCATCTGGCAGGCAGCTAATTCTGTTCTACCAAGAGGACGCCACTAGATGGCAGGAGGAGCCCGTGTAAGGCATCCATCTCACCCAGATTTGGCTTTCTGTTGTCTAAGTTGCCTCTGAAAAGTTCTTGAGATAGTTGCCTGTCTCTAACCAGAAGTCCAGATCAAGTGGCTAAGTCAGTTTACTTTTCTTGAGGATACAATTGCAGATAGGATAAAAGGACAGCAGGGATGGGAACTCTGAGGCTAGATAAGGCAAACTCAACCCAAGAAGGTCCAAGAAGAAGATGCAAACTTCCACTTAGGAAAGTCTTATGGTCTTAAGTTATTGCAGAGGTGTCAAACTCGAGGCCCACAAGGGTCCGTGTTCCCTGCGATGGCCTCCTGCAGCCCTCTGCCAGTGAAAATTAAGAGCCGAGTAAGAGCCGAGGTGGCGCAGTGGGTAGAGTGCAGTACTGCAGGCCACTCCAGCTGACTGCTAGTTCAGCTAGTTCAGCAGTTCAGCGGTTCAAATCTCACCGGCTCAGGGTTGACTCAGCCTTCCATCCTTCCGAGGTGGGTAAAATGAGGACCCGGATTGTTGTTGGGGGCAATATGCTGACTCTGTAAACCGCTTAGAGAGGGCTGAAAGCCCTTTGAAGCGATATATAAGTCTAACTGCTATTGCTATTGCTAAAATTGGAGCTTGCGGGTTTTCGCTGGCAGAGGGCTAGCAAAACAAACTAAAAACCGAACAAAAGGAGGAATGTTTCCCCTTTTGCATTTGAGCATGCAAGAAGGGAAAGGAAAGGTGAAAGGGAAAGAGGAAAGACAAGGAAGGAAAGATGGGAAGAGAGCAAGGAAGAAAACAGAAGGAAAGAGGAGAATGAAGAAGAAAGGAGAATGAAGAGGGAAGGAAAAGGAAGAAAGTAGGTAGGTAGGTAGGTAGGTAGGTAGGTAGGTAGGTAGGTAGGTAAGGAAGGAAGGAAGGAAGGAAGGAAGGAAGGAAGGAAGGAAGGAAGGAAGGAAGGAGATAAAAATGGGAGTGAGGGAGGGTCTGAGGGAAGTCCTACCTTAGCACTTGGCCCCCACAAATGCCCTTGACATGAATGATGTCAAGCTGGCCATGCCCACCATGCCCACCTCCCACCCATCCCTCCAAGGTCAAACACAATCCTGATGCAGCCCTCAATGAAATCGAGTTTGACACCCTTGGGTTAATGCACCCTTAATGTTTCATCAAATCCCCTCTGACCCGTGTCTCAACTCTTATGAGTAAAAGTCAGTAAGGATTCAAAACTCCAGTTCTCACGAATATAATTTGAAACGGGTTAGAAGATTCGACCTCAACTATCTGGTTAGCACTGGAGATGCCTTGAGCTCTGCAGCTAGAGGTTAAGTGCAGAGTTCTGGTGATGTAGTGGTTAAAGTGCAGTATTGTAGGTAAACTCTGCCCACAGGCTGAAGTTCGATCCTGACCAGGCTCAAAAGAAGACCCGAAGACCGATGACTCTGCAGAAGGGAGAATTCCCATTGGTCCTCTGGGGTTTCGTCGGTTCCTGGGAAAACGGGATTCGCTGGTTGTAGCCTACATTTCTCTGCACATTGACTCAGTCTTACATCCTTCTGAGGCTTTATGAGGACCCAGATTGTGGGGGGCAATATGCAAATAATGCTGACATTGTAAACTTGTAAAGGTCTTTGGGGCAATATAAAAGTCTCAATGCTGTTTCTATTAAGTTCTCAGAACATGTTTGCTCAGGTCTGCTAAACATAATAGGGTTTTGGAGCTGGCCCACACTGGCTCATGAGTGTCAAATATTAAATTCTTTGCAATTTTGTGAGCTGATTGAGAGCAGAACTGAGCAGTGACTTTCTAGCACGCCAATCAACAATATAGTTACGGTATGCTCACTCCACTGGTTAAATACCAAAAAAGGCAAAGGAAGCTTGGTTAGTTTTCACCTTGACTATTTACTTTGTGTTTTTTGTTCCTTCTGTGAAGCCTGTTGGGTAGATTATAATTTTGCACAAAATAAACAAACTCAATAACTGTGTGAAGTGAAAAAAAATCTAGCCCTTCAGAATATCTTGAGTTAGGGACTCTTGTTATTATTCCTGGGTCTCTCCCAGAGCCTCCATGCAGACCCTGAACTTATCTGGCATGATGAATGGGCTACATGGAGACTCCTGGGAGGGGCAAGGCGGGGCAGGGTGTGTGGGGTGGGGCAGGCAGGGCCAGCTAGTCCTTGCAACTACCAGTTTGGCAAACCAGATGTAAAATTAACATCTGGTTCACCCAAAACGGTCCGAACTGGCTGAATCCCACCCCTGGTCTCTCTTGTTTCTCATAACAATGTTCTGAGATTTCAACCCACATCCTTGAACATTTGTTTATTTACTTGGAGGAGGAAGAATGGAGATCAATTTTCCAACCCTTCCTGATCACCTTTATAGTTTTTGGGAGAATCTATGGAAATATCTTCTCTTCCTTCCCGAGTTAGCTGGTCTCCCTTTTCTCTACCCAAACATCCTTGGCAGAATGTGTTGGGTTAGATGACATAGAGAATCCAGCTCAGCAAATCTGATCATTCATCAGTAGAACAAGATACATATAGGCAGAAGAGAACATCACCCTTCCTCTCTTCTTCAGAGATTGTATATTAATTGTTGTGACCCAGCAGGAGCTGTTGGAGACTCCGACAGTGAGGGGCCCTATGAGTCGGCTCTGGAGGATGTGGAGGACCCTGGACAGGGTTCCGACTCCGAGCAGGGCGCAGAGAGGCTGGTTGGCCACCAGGAGGCACCTGAGCCTTGGACCAGTGGGGAGGAGACAAGGGAGTGCGATCCTGACGTCAGCAGTAAGTTGTTCCTGGATGCCCGGCACCGGGGAGCTAATAGGCGTAAGGAACAGTTGCGCAGTTACAGGAGGTAATTGCACTCAGCTACTGGTAATTAGGCTACTCTCCAGACTATAAAAGGAATGCTTTTGCAGAAGTCAACGCATGAACTAATGTTGGAGAACAGTACTGTGAGCCTGGCAGGCTGGATTGCTGCCGAGGCTTATCTGTGTTGGATTGCTGCCAAGGACCTGTCTGTCTGTTAATAAATTCTGTAAAGTATCTTTGGCTTGGAGTGTGTTGGTGTGGGACGAGGGGGGTCAGAACAATTAATTAAATTAAAGGTATTCATATCTTATCGTTTGGCCACTAGCAAGGTTCCTATTTTCTCATCCAAGCACCAACTATCAAAAAAATGGATGCTTCATGGACCATTGGACTGTGTTTGAGAAGGCTACGTTTCTTTGACCAACACTGTAGCCCACCCTGGGATCCTTGGTGTTCTCTGGGCTTGGTTGTTTTCTGGCAGACATTCTGTCACCCATTATTGTACAAAACATCATCGGTGTGGTAGTACCTAGATTGAGTCATGAAACATCTGCAAGGAAACCAAGCTCAAAAGGAACCAAGGACCCCTTATTTCAACCCTGAACTACAAATATTCTCCTTATTGATTCCCTACTGTGACATTGTCAGGTTCAAAACGATCAATTTCAGATGGTGACAGCACCTAGCCAACTTTGGCAGATATTGAGGGGAAAAAAATGAAACTTTTAAACTATTTAGTATCTGAATAGGAGCTCACCAGGAAATGCCAAAGCTGTAGGCTAAACTGATAATTAAAAAAAAACAAAACACACCAGACAAAGTCAATTAACGACAACTCTAATTCTGTATTGCTGCTAAGCAAAATATGCTAAGGTGTGTCCATGCTCAAGGGAGGTGTCCATAAGAACTCATTGCTTTGGTTAGAATAAAATTAGTGGATATTAAGGGGTTGACATATGTATTTGGTATGTAATTCCATGGCTACCTATAACAAAAATTTGAACTGGATCTAATCCTGAATGCATCACGAACTCCATATTGTTGCAAGACCAAATTAGCTTAATTAAGGCTTCTAGATCTGGCCAAAAATCAGCTGAAGGTTCGATGACTGCAAAGACTTAGAGTTTTCTGTATTTCTTAGCTGCTATTCTAAGCCTTTCTAATTAATCTTAATTCATACACAAACACACACACACACACACACACACACACACACACACACACACACACACGTGTGTCTGTGTGTTTGTGTATAACTATATATCTCTATCTCTATCTATCTCTATCTCTGTCTGTCTGTCTGCCTGCCTGCCTACCTATCTATATCTATATCTATATCTATATCTATATCTATATCTATATCTATATCTATATCTATATCTATATCTATATCTATATCTATATCTATATCTATATCTATATCTATATCTATATCTATATCTATATCTATATCTATCTATCTATCTATCTATCTATCTATCTATCTATCTATCTATCTATCTATCTATCATCTATCTAATCCTTAGTTCAGGAAAAGCACTGACACACTGATGGTCCTTGTTTTAATCTCTACCATCTCCAGGAGTAGAAAACCATCTGCTTGAAATTCTGGAGAGCTATTGTCAGTCAGTCTTGACAATATTGGACTAGATGGGTCAGAATATCTGACTCAATGGTTGGGGAGGTTACTGGTTGGGAACATGTTGTGTGAACTAGAGAGTGACATTAAATTATCATATGGTTTATGATTAGAGCATAGTTTTCCATGTAAATCCAGCAGCTATAACTTTAGAATAGAATAACAGAGTTGGAAGGGACCTTGGAGGTCTTCTACTCCAACCCCTTGCTTAGGCAGGAAACCCTATACCACTTCAGACAAATGGTTATTCAACACCTTCTTAAAACCTTCCAGTGTTGGAACATTCACAACTTCTGGAGGCAAGTTGTTCCACTGATTAATTGTTCTAACTGTCAGGAAATTTCTCCTTAGTTCTAGGTTGCTTCTCTCCTTGATCAGTTTCCACCCATTGCTTCTTGTCCTGCCTTCAGGTGCTTTGGAGAATAGCTTGACTCCCTCTTTTTTGTGGCAGCCCCTGAGATATTGGAACACTGCTATCGTGTCTCCCCTGGACCTTCTCTTCACCAGACTAGCCAAACCCAGTTCCTGCAACAGTTCTTCATATGTTTTAGCTTCCAATCCCCTAATCATCTTTGTTGCTCTTCTCTGCACTCTTTCTAGAGTCTCCACATCTTCTTTACATGGTGGTGACCAAAACTGAAACTAAGCTTTAGAGCTTAGCTTGTTAAATGCACACTGGAAACTGTGTATAGCAACATCCTACGTTAGAGCTTGCCTCTTAGGTTTCTATATTTGTTGTCTCAAGGATGAAAATTGCTCTTTCCCGAAGAAACAGCCATACAAGTTCTATTCCTGTTTAGATCAGGAACAACCTAAACTTACTCTAATTAGCATTTCTGATCCTTCTTCCCTACTGAGTCTTTTCAGTTTTCTTATCATAGAATTATCACTTGGATTTCATAAGATTTCTTTTCATCCACAAACTCCAGAATGGCTCAACAGGATGTCTTAGGCCCCACAGTGAGACTTAAAAAAAAAAAAAGAACACATTGGCTGTTTTCCTAAATTTGCTGAAATTTCTGCTTCTGCCTGTATTGGCCTCTGGTGTCATGAAGAAAAACCCAGTTCCTTGCTTCCCTTCCTCATCTAAGTGAAATAAAACAAAACAGCATAAAATAAGATCTATGAACCCAGAGAATGAAATTTACCATTCCGCACTTTTGGTAATGGAGGTTATGCCAGTCACACGTTCCTTACAAATTATAGCGAAGGCCTCTTCACCTTCCCAGAGCTTTGATGAAAGATCTCATTGCTTTGCTAGCTAAGCCTGAAGTCTTACCTTGACCTTCTGAGCCAGGCTGTGGAGCAACCCAACCCTGTCCATTCAGTTGGCTATTGATTTATCTCCTGGCAAAATGGGACTGACCCAGAACTGAACAAACATAGTTGAAAGCTATCACCTGGGTTGATCATTGCCTGGCTGGATGGTGTTATAAGCAAGGGTTTTCAGGTCTGGTCTCCAAAAGTTTAGCCTGGTCCCTTGTTGTTGTTTGTTCTTCTAGACTAACTTCTAGTTCAGTGGTGGGTTTCAAAAATTGTTCGAACCTACTCTGTGGGTGTGGCCTCCTTTGTGGGAGTGGCTTGCCACCCATGTGACCAGATGGGAGTGGCTTGACGCCCATGTGATCGGATATGAAGATGCCGACGACACTTGTCAGAACCACCTTAAATTACCTCACACACAGCACTGGCATGCATAAGAATATGATGTAAACTTGTTTTTTTTAAAGGCATCTTTGGTTTGCGTTAAAACAACTTCAACACACAGAATGTTCTGATTGCACTACAAACGCAGTAGTCATCCTTATCTTTCACAGAGGCACTGAGTTTTATAAATATGAGCATGATAGTGTAGAATAATCATATCCAAGGACCAGGGGTGGGTTTCAAAAAATTTTGGAACCTCTTCTGTAGGTGTGGCCTGCTTTCCGGGTCCACTGGTGGAACCTCTTCTAACCAGTTCGGTAGATTTGACGAACTGGTTCTACCGAATAGGTGCGAACTGGTAGGAACCCACCTCTGTTCTAGTTAAAGGTAAAGGTAAAGGTTCCCATTGCACATATGTCCTAGTCATTCCCGACTCTAGGGGGCGGTGCTCATCTCTGTTTCAAAGCCGAAGAGCCAGCGCTGTCCAAAGACTTCTCCGTGAGCATGTGGACGGCATGATTAAACACCGAAGGCGCTTGTAATGCTGTTACCTTCCCACCAAAGGTGGCTCCCATTTTTCTACTTGCATTTTTTACATGCTTTCGAACTGTTAGGTTGGCAGAAGCTGGGACAAGTAACGGGAGCCGTTAAAACACTCTGCTAGTTCCTTCCAGTTGCTTAGACTCCACCTCAATGCAAGGGATTATGGGATCGTTAAAAGAAGACGATGGTGGTGGTTGTTAAATGAATCTGTCTCCCTTACTGATTTTGCTCAGCAGAAGCTTGCCAAAGGTGATCACAAGACCCTGGGACACTGCAACTGTCATAAATACATGCCAGTTTCCAAGCATCTAGATTTTGATCATGTGACTGTAGCGATGCTACAATAGTTGTCTGAAAATCGGTTACAAGTCACTTATTTTCATTTGCTTTGGAACTTTGAACAGTCACTAAAAATGATTGTATGTTGAGGACTATATGTACAGAGCTCCTGTCAATCCAAGGGTGGAATACCCAGAGGGATACAATCAAGATCAAGGGAGGTATTAATACCACTCTATAAAGCCTTAGTAAGTTCACACCTAGAGTACTGCATCCAGTTTTGGTCACCACACTATAAAAAAGATGTTGAGACTCTAGAAAGAGTGCAGAGGGGATCAACCAAGATGATTAGGGGACTGGAGACTAAAACATATGAAGAACAGTTACAGGAACTGGGCATGGCTATCTAGTGAAGAGAAGGACCAGAGGAGACATGATAGCAGTGTTCCAATAGTTGAGGGGCTGCCACAGAGAGGAGGGGGGGTCAAGCTATTTTCCAAGGCACCCAAAGGCCAGACAAGGAACAATGGATGGACACTGAACAAGGAGAGATTCAACCTGGAAATATAGAATAATTTTCTCACAGTGAGAACACAAGTTGCCTTCAGAAGTTGTGGAAACTTCATCACTGGAGGCTTGGACTAGGGTTGATTAGGCTGCCATTTGTCAGGGATGGTATAGTCTCCTAATTGGGGGGGTGGGTGGGATAGATGGCCTACAAGGTGCCTTCCAACTCTGTTAATCTATGACCCAAGATTTTTTTTCTTTGCCCAGAGTGATACTAGCCAGTCTCTGCAACTTGTATTAGTAGGAAAAAAATGCCTTTAGCTTTCAGTCTCCAGCTTGAGACTGATTCCAAACAGCAGAGCTCTGTAGCCTCCTGTCCACTGAAAATAAGGGAAGAGGAGGAGGAGGAGAGGGAAGGTCATCTAATAGCTATAAACCACTCTCAAAATATAAGGGACATACTTGGATGAATTTAATGCCAGCAACAAAAATCTCATACATCTCCCAGTTTTGCCTTCTTAGTGGTTTTATTATTTTTATAGCTAATAGAGGTAGATTTAGTGGGATGCTGAGCATTTATACTAAACATTCCTTGGTTTAAAGGGGGGAGGGGAAATATTTGAATCTTTTTTTTTTCAGGACAAAAGAAATTCTCACGAGTGGAGTAGAGTGGTCTTCTCTACTTATGAAGTGGCTTAAGGGGGTGCATGAGGGCAGGGGTGGGCTTCAAAAATTTCAGCAAAGGGTTTTCTGCCCAGTTGCTGGGTGGGCGTGGCCTAATTGGTTTCCTGCACCATGACGGGCTGTGTTCTAGCGTGGTCCCCGGAGCCTTCCAAAAATCACGAGAGAACGGAGCATCCTTTCCAGTGGTGGGATTCAGCCGGTTCACACCTATTCGGGAGAACCGGTTGGTAACTTTCCAGGCAGTTCGGAGAACCGGTTGTTGGAGGAAATCTCCTTTTGTTTTTCCCCACTTTACAGGGATAATCCTGTAAGGAAGGAAGGCAGGAAGGAAACATTCTGGTGTTGTTTCTAGCCTCATCTTTGTTGTCCTGCTTACAGAAACTGTCTCTCCGGTTAACCCTGATTACATTTTAAGAGCTAAGGCAAAGCACCCATCAATGGGAGTGACATTGAGTTAGCCACACCCACCCTGTCACGTGACCATTGAGCCCCGCCTACCCAGATGGCCATTAGGGCAGAGAATTGGTTGTTAAATTATTTGAATCCCACCACTGATCCTTTCAAATGTCTTTTAGGGGCTGCAGAAGAGCATTGTCTGAAGCGATTATGAAGAACCAAGGTCTTGTGTGACCCAGACTTTGACCTGAAATTGATGTCTGGGTCACACAATGGGCACAGCCACATAGTGCTCATTGTTCAGCCTGGCTTAAATGGGAAGCAGAGGGGTAGAGAATCATCAGAGTTTGTTGCAGAAAAATCATATCCAGAAAGCACGCACAGATAACTGATTCAGCTGGATTCATTAACTTCTTTATATACATAAGAATAGATGAATAAATGAGTGGTGAAATCTAAAGATTTTTTCCTAGCAGTTCTGTGGGCATGAGTGGTGAGGATTATGTTACTGGGTGGGTGTGGCTATTGAGTCATGTGACTGGGGGGTATCAAAAGATAGACACTCACTTTAACAATTCCCTGCTGGAGCAGAGGGTTGGACTAAATGACCTCCAGGTTACTTCCAGCCCTGGATTGCTGTGCTCTTTCAAGGTATTCTCTGAAGATGCATCTAGTGCCAGGTTTGTGGTCCTCCCTCCCTCTTCTTTTTCTTTCCCTCCCTCCCCCCTCCCCCTCTCTCTCTCCCAGCAAACCCTCCCACCACTTTTTAAAGCATTTTTTCCCTGCCTATTCACCCAAACCGGCAGGAAAAAAATGCTTTAAAAAGCAGAAAAAAAGCTTCTGACGATCACATGGCTCACAGCTGAGTTGTGCAATCTTCGGAAGTTTTTTTTTTTTTTACTAACGGTTCGCAGAACCAAGATCAATTGTCCCTATTGGTTCTACCGAACCGTGCCGAACCGTGAGGATATCACCCCTGGAATAAATGTACAATACCAATAGTAGATTCTTTCAACGTGGTAGAAGTTACAAGCAGAACACAAGCAGGAGAGAACAGTTAGCTTCACTTCAGAGTTCACAGCAGACAGAGTAGTTTCAGTTTCGATTCTCAGCCCAAGCTCAGATCTGTTTAAGCTCCCATTGGCTGACTTAGTTGCTATGCCTATTCATTGGCTGACCTTGTTCCCATGTCTCTCCCACTCATGAGTATTCTAACAAGAATTGTTTCTCTTTTGTTTGTGTGTGTGTGGGTGGGTGTTTGTGTAACATACCAGCAGAGTTAAGTTGGGCATGTTTTGAAGAGTGACATTCCAAGTCGCAAAGGTTCTTCCTCACTGTAGTATATTAATTGTAGATCTCTCCCTCTCCCTCTTCCTGCTCCTCCCTCCCTCCCTCCCTCCCTCCCTCCCTCTCTCTCTCTCTCTCTCTCAAAAAGAGACCTTTTTTAAAAACACTTTTTAAAAATAAACTGGAGAACTGTTTAGACACAGTATTATATTTCTCCCTCGGTATTATTTTTCTTTCTCCCTTTTTCGCTCTTGTAATGAATTAGTGAAGCTGGCAGGAAGGTCCTGCTTTAGACGAGAACTCCTATTCACCCAAACAAGCCGGGCCATGCGGAGAAGCCAAGAAAAGAAGAATGGCTTCTGTTTGCTTTTTCAGCCCGATAAGGCTGCCTGAGCCTCCTGTAGCCCAGATCCAGCTTTGAAAATCCCTGTGTTCTGGGGAGGCCAGCGGAGCGAGTTCATACATTACCTTGAAAAATGCAAGCACATTTATATATTACGATAATCCAAATATTGCCTGCCTGTTCATTAGGCATGGTTAGAACTCAATTTCCCTTTCCTTTCGACCAATAACAGTATGAAAAGGGAATGCTTGTATTTATCTAGCCCTGGCAGCAGCTCTCAGCTCAGCTGAAGGTAATGGAAGGAAATTGGTCCCAGGAGTCCAGCTCTGTATTGCTCTTGAGTAAGGGGAGGAAGGGAGCAGGTAAATTGCATTCATTAAGCAAGACAGTTGCAATTCATGTTAAACTGGAAGCTGGGAAGAAGCGAGGGCTGGAGCCAGGGGGAAGTGAGAGGAAGCTGAGAACACCTCTCTCAGGAGGGTTGAAACGGTTACCCCAGTATGATAGTTTATTTCCACATTTATTGGATTTGTTCAGGTTTTGATTGGGGGAGGGGATGCAGGGGGGAGAATCCTAGGCTTAGACTCCTAGGAGTTTGCTCTTTTTTCGAGAAGCTGGGGATCAGAAAGCCTAGCGTACTTTTACTTAAGAGATGCATTTAAGGAGTTAATTCCTTTTTTCCCCCCTCTGTAAGTTCAATAAACCCAGTTGATGGACCAGTAAGCGATAGTTTGTTTAATGCAACCTCGCTGAATCAATCACGATTGGATGGACTCCCACAACATGTTAAACCAGCCATGTCAATCTCATTCTCTGCAAAAAGAAATAAAGTTCAACTCCTTGAAATATCGGAGGGGCTGCCACAAAGAAGAGGGAGTCAAGCTGTTCCCCAAAGCACCTGAGGGCAGGACAAGAAGCAAGGAGTAGAAACTAATCAAGGAGAGAAGCAACTTAGAACTGAGGAGAAATTTCCTGAGAGTGAGAACAATTAACCAGTGGAACAACTTGCCTCTAGAAATTGTGAATGCTCCAACACTGGAAGTTTCTAAGAAGAGATTGGACAACCATTTGTCTGAAATGGTATAGGGTTTCCTGCCTAAGGAGGGGGTTGGACTATAAGACCTGCAAGATCCCTTCCAACTCTTCTCTTCTTATTCTTATTCTATTCTCTATTCTATTCTCTATTCTTTTCTCTATTCTAATTCTATTCTCTATTCTAATTCTATTCTCTATTCTAATTCTATTCTCTATTCTTATTCTATTCTCTATTCTCTATTCTCTATTCTCTATTCTCTATTCTCTATTCTCTATTCTCTATTCTCTATTCTCTATTCTCTATTCTCTATTCTCTATTCTCTATTCTCTATTTCTCTATTCTATTCTCTATTTCTCTATTCTATTCCCTATTCTCTATTCTCTATTCTTATTCTATTCTCTATTCTTATTCTTATACTATTCTCTATTCTTTATTCTCTATTTCTCTATTCTATTCTTTATTTCTCTATTCTATTCTCTATTCTATTCTTATTCTATTCTCTATTCTCTATTCTTTTCTCTATTCTTATTCTTATTCTTATTCTTATTCTTATTCTTATTCTTATTCTTATTCTTATTCTTATTCTTATTCTTATTCTTATTCTTATTCTCTATTCTCTATTCTCTATTCTCTATTCTCTATTCTCTATTCTCTATTCTCTATTCTCTATTCTCTATTCTCTACCTCTATTCTTATTCTTATTCTATTCTCTATTCTTATTCTATTCTCTATTCTTATACTATTCTCTATTCTCTATTTCTCTATTCCATTCCCTATTTCTCTGTTCTATTCTCTATTCTATTCTTCTTCTATTCTCTATTCTATTCTCTATTCTATTCTCTATTCTTATTCTTATTCTTATTCTTATTCTCTATTCTCTATCTCTATTCTTATTCTATTCTCTATTCTTATTCTTATACTATTCTCTATTCTTTATTCTCTATTTCTCTATTCTATTCTTTATTTCTCTATTCTATTCTCTATTCTATTCTTATTCTCTATTCTCTATCTCTATTCTTATTCTATTCCCTATTCTTATTCTTATACTATTCTCTATTCTTTATTCTCTATTTCTCTATTCTATTCTTTATTTCTCTATTCTATTCTCTATTCTATTCTTATTCTATTCTCTATTCTTATTCTTATTCTTATTCTTATTCTTATTCTTATTCTTATTCTTATTCTTATTCTCTATTCTCTATTCTCTATTCTCTATTCTCTATTCTCTATTCTCTATTCTCTATTCTCTATCTCTATTCTTATTCTTATTCTATTCTCTATTCTTATTCTATTCTCTATTCTTATTCTATTCTCTATTCTCTATCTCTATTCTTATTCTATTCTCTATTCTCTATTCTCTATTCTCTATTCTCTATTCTCTATTCTCTATTCTCTATTCTCTATTCTCTATTCTCTATTCTCTATTCTCTATTCTCTTCTATGGTGCAATGGAGGTGTTGGGAGATCGCCAGATTATGGAAAACTGCATCAAGCCATACTACGTAGCTAGGTTTGTAAGCAAATCCAAACAGAACCCATTAAAACCAGGCAGTATCTTTCAAGGCTGGCTTTCAAAAAAAAGTGAAATCTTACGCTCAATCAATCCTCTCAAGAAGGTTGCAATCCAGCAGGGATTTACTTGGGAATAAGTGCCATTGAATTTAATGGAAAATACTTCTGAACAGATGTGCGTAGGATATTGTAGGTCAAGTACCCTTCCCCCCCCTTTATACATTCGGGAGATCTTTCAAGCTTCTGATACAACATCCTTTTCATTTTTCTAAACTTTGGTGGTGTTGAGTGCCAAAACATATTTCTTTAGAAAGATCTTGTCCCAATCAGATCAGATCAATCAATCAGCTCAGAGAACTGAACTTCTGGTGCCACCGAGGATAGAACTGGCATGGTCACATGTCTACCAGAATTACTACCTATTCGGCCAAACCAGACCGAATAGGTAGAAGCCCACCTCTGGTGTGTGTATGTGGAAGTGGTGGGTTTCAAAAATTTTTGGAACCTACTCTGTGGGTGTGGCCTCCTTTGTGGGAGTGGCTTGCTGGCCATGTGACCTGGTGGGAGTGGCTTGCCGACCATGTGTTCTCTCTCTCTCTCTCTCTCTCTCTCTCTCTCTCTCTCTCTCTCCCTCCTTTTGTCTCTCTGTCCCTTTTTTCTTTTTTTCTTTCATCTTTTTCTTACTCTTTTTCTTTCTTTCTTTTATTATTTATTTATTTATTTATTTATTTCTTCCTTTCTTTCTCTTTCTCTCTCTCTCTGTGTCAGTCTGTGTGTGTGTGTGTGTGTGTGTGTGTGTGTGTGTGTGTGTGTGTGTCAGTGGTGGGTTTCAAAAAATTTTGGAACTACTTCTGTAGGTGTGGTCTGCTTTCTGGGTCCACTGGTGGAACCTCCTCTAACCGGTTTGGTAGATTTGACGAACCGGTTCTACCGAATAGGTGCGAACTGGTAGGAACCCACCTCTGGTATGTGGCCATCAAAACTTCAAAATCTGTCTATAAGCAGGTTTTTGTTATGTTATGACTTGTTTGTCCTCCCTTCCCTTGAGTTGTGAGCCGCCCTGAGTCCCCCCCAGGGAAAAAGGGCGGCATACAAATAAAGCATCTCATCTCTCATCTCATCTCATCATCTTTTCTTTTCTTTCTTTTTTTTTGTAACTTGGAAGACGTTGTTCTCATTTCCACTTTCCTTTCCTCTCTTTTTATTATTTGGCAGACTAAATATTTCCTAATAACATTATTATTTAAAAATAGTTTCACCATAGGAGCCCAAAGGGATCTTGCTTTAAGCATCAGAGAAAGGAGAAATAGGCATACAAAAGCATTTTTTATCAAAGTACTAAGGCGGGGAAGAGAGAGAGAGAGAGGGGGGGAAAAAAATTACCTGGCAACCTAAGCACCCCCATCAGGGAACTGCCTGAGGGACAAATGATATTATACACTGTGCCATGACTTCTGTGCTATCCACTCAATATCTGGAGGTTTGCCACACACTGCTTTTATACCCAGGAGACAGCTAATGAAATTCCTTCCAAGCTCTGCTCTGACTTGAGAGGAATCTGAATACAAACGAGTTAGGTGTTCAATGCAGGTGGAAGGAAGACGTTAAATGCAAGGCATATGCAGGGGATTTCTCTGCCCCAATCCCATCTGGAGGGGGTTTTTTTTTGCATTTCAAAGGGGCAACGACTCCATTTCTGAGACTTAAAACATTCTTTCTAGTAAATCGCTTTAGTTCCTCTCATCCCTGACACACAGATGTTCCGTGGTGGGTTTCCAATTTTTTTAGAACCTCTTCTGTAGGTGTGGCCTGCTTTGTGGGAGTGGCTTGCTGGTCATGTGACCGAGTGGGAGTGCCTTGGCAGTCATGTGACTGGGTGGGCATGGCCTACTTGTAAAATGTGGTGAAACTCACTTAACAACGCTCTTGCTTAGCAACCAAAATGTTGGCTTGGGAACTCTGGCATTTGAAGCACGCAAGTCTTAAAGCTGTCAAGTTACAAGATCCTTGCACAGCTTACCCTTTAGGGAAAAAAACTCCAGGGGTGTTCAAACTTGACAGCTTTAAGACTTGTGGACTTCAACTCCCAGAATTCCTCCTCTCGCTCTTCGTCTTGATGATGTCTGGATGGGCGGGGGGAGGGAGCTGGAACCGGTTCTAAACGGCATGTTAGATTTGTGGAACCTCTTCTATAGAAGAGGTTAGAACTGGCAGGAAACCCCCCCCCCTCTCTCTCTCTCACACACACACACAATCATGTAGATTCTTGAAGCCTTGTCCATCCAGCTTGCCAAACCCCCTTGCCACTAATCCAATGGACTCTCTTACTTTGTATATCCTGCTTTAAATGAATCTTTCAGAAAACCAGTTGGCTCACCAGCTTTCAGTAAGGGGTTGGCTGGTTTCCTAAGGGTTAGAGAGATCTACTGCTACTATGTCGTGTCAACTAAGAGAAAGGGAAATTGACCACAATTAGAGTCAACCTTCTAGCTTATGTTCAATTTAGATGTCTTACTAAGAGTATGTTTGCAATTCATTTACTGTACATTCTGAATGTCACTAAGGCAGATTTGGACATATGCTGCAGGTGGCATGCAGGTGGGTCCCAGCAGAAGATGATACTACCTATCTATGGAGATTCTCAACCATCCAGGCCATGGTTGTCCAAAGGTGCTTTTCAAAAGACAACTGGACTTTGTTTTTTTCATTGAAAACATTTTGCTTCTCATCCAAGAAGTGTCTTCAGTTGTCTGAAGAACACAGAGCTGAAGAAGCTTCTTGGATGAGAAGTGAAATGTTTTCAAAGGAAAAAAAATGAAGTCCATATGCTTCCCATATAGACATAGTGTGATTGTTATTGTGATGTTCTGTATTTCTCCTTGTGAGTTACAGATCTTGTTGTTACTCAATTCAGTGGCCTCCAGTCACGGGTAGATATGCTTCTTTTATATTTTTGGAAAAGTTTTGCATTTCTCTATATTTGTCAAAATTTCTCTTCTTATCAGTTGGCAGATAGATGTCTGAGAATTGAACTGAAGAGAACAAACAGAGTTTATAATCACCTTGATAAAAATGGGGCTATGTTCCTCCCCTCCCCACAACCCAAATATATTTCCTGGAACCTTCTGCTGTGCCAGAGGAGATCTACTTTACCGCCCTCAAGATCTCTAGTGCATCTTGCTAGCCAATAATATGTGTGACTTTTTGGGCCACTGGATACGTGAGAAGTAAGTAAGTCATAGATCGGAGAGGATCCCAGTCCCGAAGATTCAACTCCTATGTGATTTCTGGATCTTCACATCTATTCTGATGCGAATCATCTGCTTCATTAGGAACTTTAATTGATATCCGCTCTAGCAGCCTTCCAATATTTGAGGGGCTGCCACAGAGAGGAAGGGGGCAAGCTATTCTGCAAAGCACCTGAAGGCCAGGCAAGGAATCATGGATGGAAACTGATGAAGGAGAGATTCAACCTGGAAATAAGGAGGAACTTTCTGACAGTGAGAACAATCAACCGATGGAACAAAAGTTGCCTTCAGAAGTTGTGGGAGCTTCATCACTGGAGGCTTTCAAGAAGAGATTGGACTGCCATTTGTCAGAAATGGTGTAGGGTCTCTTGCTTGGGCTGCTGATGGACTAGATGACCTACAAGGTACCTTCCAACTCTGTTAATCTGTTATCTTAAAAAAAAAAGCAAATACAATCGCTTGGAACTCAATTTAGTCACCACTTTGATTTTCCTCCTCTTCCCCAGAGACAAGAGTGCTCTACAGTGCTGAAACCAATGAAAAGAATAATCTGAAAAAAAATGTGGCTAGTGCAAGAACTTCCTGGCACTCCCTGCTGAGCTTGTTGCTCAATGAAAACCTCACGATACTTGTTTTGTAGCATGTGAAAAGTCTGCAGGCCTATCACTAGGGCACTGAACTTGTTTTCCTCTTCCTTTAATGACTGATTATTAAATATTCAGTCTGTTGTTGCCTGTCTTCAGCATCCAGCCTCTTCCTCTATTTCACGCACTAAGACTCAACTTATCCTGGCGATAATGACTTTTCCCTTCTTTTTTTTTTTATCAAGCTGAGATAATTGCCCGGAATCTATTGAAAAGGGCCAAATGCAGGCCTTGTAATACATGAAGAAATACAATAGCCAGATACACGTGTGTGCCTGCATGTGTTTTTTTTCTTTTTTTAGAAACAGCTAGCTTTAAAATAAACAAAGCAAGCCTCGAGATCTGTTAGCCCACATTTAATCCAAAACCTTTAAAAGTTTCTTGGATAATTTAATTAAAAGGCAATTCCTCGGTGCATTGGCATAGTCTTTTAAAGGCCAATAATGTTGGTGTCTTAATTAAAAATAATGTAAATTTTAAGGATTTGGGGTGAGGGAAGCCCCCCCCAAAAGAATGAAATATTTGGGGAAATATTTAAAAAGGCAGAACATTATATTTCCCTAAATGAGAAATGGAGAAACATGGGTTTTTTTTAAGAGACAGAAAGCAGACTCTTTCTCCCTGCCCCCAGCAGATATTTTGTTTTATTAAGAAAGACTGGGCCAGCCCATCTCCCCCCACCCAAAAAAAGACCTTCAGTTCCAGGGTGATGGGATTAAGAACAGGATAGGATCCTTCAGGACATTTTAGGATTAACCCACTACCATTTAGCAAAAGTCACAGAGCTCACCACATGGCACAATCTCCTAAGGTCATTTCAGAGATTGCATGACACCCCACCCCAAGAGCAGTCCAAGCTTCAACAAAACCGAGCTCAGTCAAATACCTAGGATTTGCATTTTCTCTTTTGCCTATAGAGCCAGCTATGACCCCTACATGACCCCATAGGAATCTGACAACAGCCAATAAAAAGTCATGTTCTTGCACAGGAACAGGAAGCTCAAATGCAAAGCTTCATACAAAGTTTTACAAAGAAGGTATTAACATCCCTCGCTCTCCACTCCATTTTGTCAGCTGATGGTTCTGTTCATCATGAAACCATCTTTCCAATCAGCTTCCACGTTTCCAGTGTCCTTCTCCCAGCTCGGAACTGAACCAGATGGATATTTCTTCCAACAGGGGGAAGGGTGTGTCTCCCCACCTTGACCACTTCATCGGAATCAACAGGAAGGATTACCCATCAAACTGCGAAAGATCTCGATTCAGCTTTGGTTTTGCCCTCTTAAGATGTAGAGCCTCAATTCAGGGAATAATATTAGAATGTATTCTGTATTTCTTTACACACCCTCCAGACAAATTGTAAATGGCCTTGCAGCAGGATTTAGAGATGTCTGTAAACATTCGACATAAAAAGCTCACGGGTGAATGGTCTCTGCAACTGGTATAATAATCAAGTCAAAAAGAGCATCAGGAGAGCAGCCTAACATTGGAAATAAAATGGAAAGGAAGGGAGAGAAACCTTTTGCAGGAAAAGATCTCAAAACAGGTAGCTGCCAGGACATGGCTGCATTTAAATCTCTATGTCAACACATTGAATTCAATTCCAAACTGAGTGATAGTCAATGAAGATGCCACAGTATCCGCTGTTAGGTCTCTCTTTTTTCCAACTTATGCTATCATCTCTTTTACCCGCTTCTGCTTTGGAATCACTTCTTAATAGAGCCCACTAGGGTTTTTACAGTTGACAAAATGCCCTGGCTTGTGAATATTTTTCTTCTGGAGAAATCCTTTCCTCCTTCAGCTTTATCTTGATTCCTGACAGCACTTTAGAAATATCTTCAATAGTCATCAGTTTAAAGGCACAGTAGAGTGAAACCTAATTGGGGAGGGGGGGAATCCCTTCATAATATTCAAATATGAATTACACCAAAGAATTAAAAGTGACAGAAATACTCCTAAGTGAAGATCGGTAGATAATTTGAGCAGTTGATATCTGAAGTGGGACAATGATATGAGACTGGAAATTTTGTGGGATATTCTGGATCAGTGTGTATCAGAGGTGGGTTCCTACCAGTTCGCACCTATTTGGTAGAACTGGTTCATCAAATCTACCGAACAGGTTAGAAGAGGTTCTACCAGTGGACCCGTAAAGCAGGCCACACCTACAGAAGAGGTTCCAAATTTTTTTGAAATCCACCACTGGTCCTTGGATATGATTATTCTACACTATCATGCTCATATTTATAAAACTCAGGGCCTCTGTGAAAGGTAAGGATGACTACTGCGTTTGTGGTGCAATCAGAACATTGCGTGTGTTGAAGTTGTTTTAACGCAAACCAAAGATGCCTTTTAAAAAACAAGTTTACATCATATTCTTATGCATGCCAGTGCTGTGTGTGAGGTAATTTAAGGGGGTTCTGACAAGTGTTGTCGGCATCTTCATATCCGGTCACATGGGCAGCAAGCCACTCCCATCCGGTCACATGGGCGTCAAGCCACTCCCACAAAGGAGGCCACTCCCACAGAGTAGGTTCGAACAATTTTTGAAACCCACCACTGGTGTGGATGGTCCATTATTGTTATGATAATGAAGACTAACTGTGGCCTCTCTTTAGTTTAGAAGATAGTTGAACCAAGATAACATAGAAGCAGATCCTCAAATCCTGGAGAAATCAAGAATGATTTCTTTGTTAGATTGTGCCTACTTGCTATCTTCAGGCATGGTGGATTATTCTGTCCCATTATCCATTATGAACCAAGATTCAACTTTCATAAAGGTGATACCAGTCTTCCAATATTAGAGGGGCTGTCACAGAGAGGACGGGGTCAAGCTATTTTTCAAAGCACCCAAAGGCCAGACAAGGAATAATGAATGGAAACTGACCAAGGAGAGATTCAACCTGGAAATAAAAAGGAATTTTCTGACATTGAGAACAATCAACCATTGGAACAGAAGTTGCCTTCGGAAGTTGTGGGAGCTGCATCACTGGAGGCTTTCAAGAAGAGACTGGGCTGCCATTTATCAGAAATGATGTAGGGTCTTCTGCTTGGGCTGGGAGTTGGACTAGATGACCTACAAGGTCCCTTCCAACTCTGTTAATGTAGTAATATATGTTAAGTTTGTGGGTTTTTCCCCCCATTAAGTGATAGAGCACCATTCAATTCCTTACTCTAGTCAGTAGAAAGTTTTGGGCCATCCACACTAATCCAGAACATCCCACAACATTTTCAGTCTCCTGTCATTGTCTCCTTTCAAGGCATCAGCCGCTGAAATTATCTACAGATCGTTTCTTGTTGCTGATGAGCAGCTCCTCCCCACTTCCTCGTTCTTGGAGACACACTAAGCTCCACCTGGAAAAGTAAACTTGGATAGGTTTGTCATGTCCCCTGGAGGCAAAATGTTTAGCAATTCCGCATGGCATTATCAGGATTAAAAGCTTGACAGTGCTCCGTTTCATCGCGTTGACATGCAAGCAAGGCGCCGACAATGGCTGTTCCAAACAGTAGATAATTTGGTTTAGAAATTGCCAAGTTTAAATTATTAACAAACAGACAAGCACAGCAGGGAAAGGAAGGAGAAGTCTACACAGACTCCTATTTCTTTCTCTAATGAAATATATTTATTGCCAGCCTAGCTCTTGAAATTGTCATCCTGTGATAAGAAAGATGCTCTAATGTTATTCATGCTAGGAAGAAACAATGGTGCTACCTTCCCCCGTTCATCCGCAGAGAGGGCTTTTGTTTCAAGATCTGAAACATTTCAGTAATAATTGGAAATGGTCTAAGTTGAAGAGCAATTTTGTTCCTGCTTTTCCTAAGCTCAGGCGAACTAAACATGAAACACAAGGAATTATAGCCAGCAATTTCCTTCAGTTTGAGAATGGCAAGACGTTGAAAGCTGAAATTATTGGGGTTTGGGGGAGGTGGACTCTAATGGTCTTATCAGTGCGAATCATGAGTGGTCGTGAGTGACAGGCTGAATTCCAACATCCGAATTGCATTCTTCCAGTGGCAAGAAGCTCTCTGACACTAATTGGCCGAGATGTTTCAGGATGTTTGTGAACATTGCAAGGGCTCGAAGAACAAGTTGTTGGCAGCTAAAAGAGCCCCTGCCCCAGAACCAAAGCACAGCAAAAGTTGTACAGCTTTTGAGAAGGAAATAGAAACATTTTTTTTCTGGTTTGGATTAAAACACTCAACTGCTCTTAGGGACGAGGCTTGGGAAAATGCCCATGGCTCTGAGTCTCTTTTAGGGAAAGAAGGACTCACCCTCAACTGTAATATTTTTATCTGGCTATGTATTTATTTATGTTTTAAATGTGTTTTTGTTTCCAATTCTGGTCAATGGCTTTAATTAAAAAATGTTCACTCATCAAATTCTCTATTAGTATAAGAAGTAGGCTTAGCACATTTATTTTAGTTTAGTTTAGTTTAGTTTTGGTTTATTTGTATGCCGCCCTTCCCCAGGAGGGACTCAGGGCGGCGAACAACTCAAAGGGGAAAGGGAACATAAACAACAGTACACATAATTAAAATACACGAAAATCTCACAGCCATACCAGTCGAGAGGGGAGGGGAACTCATCAACCCCATCATTTTGCTGTAGTATGCAATGGTTCTTGACAGTCTCAAGAGGTGAGAATTCCCCAGTAATGTCATTTAACGTTAAATTAATAGCAAATAAAAAATGCTATTTGGATATAGCAATACTGTGTTTTCCCCAAAATAAGACAGGGTCTTATTTCCCCCCCCAAAAAAAATAAGTGCTTGGCCTTATTTTCAGAGTGTGTGTGTGCGCGCGCACATGTGTGTGTGTGTGTGTGTGTGTGTGTGTGTGTGTGTGTGTGTGTGTGTGGGTTTCAAAAATTGTTCGAACCTACTCTGTGGGTGTGGCCTCCTTTGTGGGAGTGGCTTGCCGCCCATGTGCCCGGATATGAAGATGCCGACGACACTTGTCACTTGTTAAATTACCTCACACACAGCACTGGCAGGCATAAGAATATGATGTATACTTGTTTTTTAAAAGGCATCTTTGGTTTGCATTAAAACAACTTCAACACACGCAATGTTCTGATTGCACCACAAACGCAGCAGTCATCCTTATCTTTCACAGAGGCAGTGAGTTTTATAAATATGAGCATGATAGTGTAGAATAATCATATCCAAGGACCAGTGGTGGGTTTCAAAAAATTTTGGAACCTCTTCTGTAGGTGTGGCCTGCTTTCCAGGTCCACTGATGGAACCTCTTCTAACCAGTTCGGTAGATTTGACGAACCGGTTCTACCAAATAGGTGCGAACTGGTAGGAACCCATCTTTGGTGGTGTGTGTGTGTTATTTTTTAGGCGCAGGAGGTGGCAATCATGGTCACCTCATGGCTGCTGCTATGTTGCAATATTTTCAGGGAGGGCTTCTTTTCAGGGGAGGGCTTATTTTAGCGCATCCACTCAAAAGCCCAATTGGGTTTATTATCTGGGGAGATCTTATTTTGGGGAAAACAGGGTAGCAACAGCATTTAGACTTATATACTGCTTTACAGTGCTTTCACAGCCCTCTCTAAGCAGTTTGCAGAGTCAGTCTATTGCCCTCAACAATTCAGGTCCTCATTTTACCCACCTCGGAAGGATGGAAGGCTGAGTCAACCTTGAGCCTGGTGAGATTTGAACTGCCAAATTGCAGGCAGCCGGCAGTCAGCAGAAGTGGCCTGCAGTACTGCACTCTAACCACTGCACCACCGTGGCTCATATGAACATTCCAGCACATAAACACCTGTGTTGTGAATTCCTTGTTTCCTAAGTTGCATCCACTGAGGAAATGATGCTATTTGTCATATATTCACAATCAAATTATTCTAGCCTTCCCCCGCTCCTCCTCCTCCTTTTCCCAAGGTGTATTTAGATGGTGGCAATGAGAACTATTAAGGCAAAAATTGCATCTTCTAAGATATGAAGATCCAGAGGGTTTCTAAGATAAGAAATTTGAGAACCTGGCTTTTCACCTTTATAGACTCAGCAAGCCTGCTTACAACCTGCAAGTAAGTTTCAACTTTCACTCTGGGAAAGAGATATTCCCTGCTTGTATGAACTCTCGCCATCAGCTCTATTTGAGATGGTAAGCTCATTTATTTTTGGCTTAGCTTCAGAGTATTTGAAATTGCAATAAACCTTTTTGGAAATGCTGTGACTCTGCAAAGCTGGTTGATTCCTTCATTTGTAGGTATGTTTCTTTTCCAAGGAGGAATTTTAGAGGGGAAGGTGGTTCGACAGATTCAACCCTCTTTGTCCTAGAAACTGTTCTTATATATATTTTTCCCATCCACGTATGATAAATGTCATTTGTTCCCTGTCTTCAACATTTTGGGGATGGGACAGGTATATACAATGCTTTGGAAAAGGAATTGGTAGCAGTGGGGAATCACTGAAACTGAACTGTTCTGGCAGGGATAGTTTTGGGGATAAAAGCAGTGTACAGTATTTAGGCTGCTGGGAGTTGAAGGAAAATCTGTATAATTAAAATGTAAAACACCCAGCAAGCACATGCTTAATCACTGAATGCATTCCCAACTCCACATGAATCTAAATAATTGATTATGGTCTACATCTCTCAACTGAGAATGACCAAGTAGTTGGTACACATCTTATGGTTTCTCTACCTATTTATTTATTTATGTTTTTAGACGTTTTTTATACATGGCTTCAAGATAGCAAGCATGCATTAATTCTGCTTACCCTTCTTTTTCCATCATAATAACAACCCTGTGAGATGGGATGGGCTGAGAGAGAGTGACTGGCCCAAAGTCACCGAGCCAGCTTTCAAGACAGTGGTGGGATTAGAACTCACATGATGTCCTAGTGATTGCCACAAAGTCACCCTGCTGACTTTCATGCTTAAGGGGGAATTAGAACTCCCAGTCCCCTAATTTCTTGCCTGGGACCTTCACCATTACATCAAACTGGTTCTGTTGAGCTTTTTCATCAGTCCAGTGTGTCAATAACAGGACAGATGTAGAATAATAAAGATAGCAATAGCATTTAGACTTATATACTGCTTTGGAATGCTTTACAACCTTCTCTAAGTGGTTTACAGAGCCAACCTTTTGTCCCCAACAATTTGGGTCCTTGTTTTATCTACCTTGGAAGGATGAGTCAATCTTCAGCTGCTCAGGATTGAACTCCTGGAGTGAGTAGTGAGTTAGCTCTGCAGTACTGCATTCTAACATTGTACCACCACGGTTCTTAAGATGATTTCCATAAAGTGGAAAACCGGTCTTCATCTTTTTATTCCAAAGCTATCAGATTCATCATCTATGAGTCATTATCCTTTATTTCCCAAATCATATAAAATTGACAAGGAAAGCAACCCAAAACCACGCACCGACACCAGTGGTGGGTTTCAAATTTTTTAGAACCTCTTCTGTAGGTGTGGCCTGCTTTGTGGGAGTGGTTTGCCAGTCATGTGACGGGGTGGGCGTGGCCAACTTGTAAAATGTGATGAAACTCACTTAACAATGCTCTTGCTTAGCAACCAAAAAGTTGTCTCGGGAACTCTGGCATTTGAAGCACGCAAGTCTTAAAGCTGTCAAGTTACAAGACCCTTGCACCCCTAAACCTTTAGAAAAAATAAAACCCAGGGGTGTTCAAACTCAACAGCTTTAAGACTTGTGGACTTCAACTCCCAGAATTCCTCCTCTTGCTCTTCATCTTGATGATGTGCGGACGGGAGGGGGGAGGGAGCTGGAACCGGTTCTAAACGGAATGTTAGATTTGTGGAACCTCTTCTATAGAAGAGGTTAGAACTGGCAGGAACCCAGCCCTCACACACACACACACACACACACACACAAACACACACACACACACACACACACACGACTGCTGCTTCCTCCTCCTTCTCTTTTCCTTCTTTGAAATTGCATCTTCAGCTTTGGATGGAGATTGGGAGAAAAGGATTGGGTGAAAACTGCGAGGTTTATCTTGACAGCTGGCATGGCTGTCTGGGACACAGAAGCTCTCACTTCTCATAACAGAGCATATTGATAACTTAGGAGGGCTTTCTCCAGGCATTTTATTGTCTCAGTCAACTCTTTTCCCGCTTCTGAGATTTGAGGTTGTTTTGTTTTTTTTATTCACCTTATCTAAATTCTCTCCCTGTCCCCTGATTGCTGAAAAATGTCTTTGAACTGTGTTTTGCTCAGGAATATTTAATATTGCATTGCTTCAGGTAGAATCTGGTGTTGAGACTATTTCAAATTAAAGAGTGTCAATGGAAGAACTAATTCCCCATGCTAAAGAGGTGAATGGGGAAGTCTAGGGACGATTATGCAAAAGCAGAGACTTGAAGCAGGAAAACCTGTTGCTTCGCAAGCAACTTTCATTCTTTGTTTACACTCAACTTTCCTTTCTCCGGTTCCCTCAAGATGTATTTGGAATTTTAAATCACATTCTCAATTGGGGGGAAATTCTAGCAATTACAGACCCAGCATCTCTGGACTGCATTAATGTTGACAAAATTGTTGTTCCTTCTTCTAAGTTCAACAGATTTTCACTGATAATTGTCCTTCACCATTTTATGTTTGTATTTCCAGAATGTGGGCAGAGGGTAGCATCGATTTGTAGTATGGCATTTGGAGACAATTGCAAATTCAGCTCCTGACATCTGTACTTAAATCGGACAAAACGTCTATTTGAAATCTTAGAAAGCCACATTAACTAAGATGGAAAACACCAGGCTAAATGTGGCTATATACAATCTAGGTCAGCAACTCATGGCTCCGGAGCCACATGTGGCTCTTTCATTTCTCTGCTGCGGCTCCCTGTTGCCGGTCGGTGCCACAGTTTTGAAAGGAATTTCCGGTTGTAGGGGAAAGCACGGAGCCCCAGGAGGAGGCTCTGTGGCAAGGGGTGATCCAAAATTGATAGGGCTTTCAGCTAGGACAGGTAGAGGGAAAAGAACACTGTGCTAGGAGAAGACTCTATGGTGGGGGAACCAGACTTCCAGTCAGCTCCAGAATGAAACAAGGGCCTTCTGGTTATGACCCTTGTGGCTCTTTGAGGGTTTAAGGTTGCCGAGAGTACGTTTATGAATGTACTCTCACACATGACCTGAAAACAGGAAACCATCACCGAAGCATCAATAAAGACACTTATTTTATTGTTATATTGGTATGCGGCTTTTATCAAATTGATTTGGAATGGCTGTGCAGTGGCTAACCTCCCCATCTGAGCCCAACACCAAAGAGAACTCAAATGAGATCCAGGTAGGGTGAGACTCGAACCTGGGGCTCCCCCATTCAAATATAACATCTAAAGTGCTATCCCACAAGACCATGCCTTAGTGTTAGCCACTAAGCCACAGGCTCTCCTCCTTTATCAGCTAAGCCAGGGAAATAGGAATGTATTGTGTCACAACCCCTGGTATGCCCAAATATGGGAGGAAGCATACTGCTTAGTGGCTAACACAACTGCCTACTATGTAATACAGCACAGGTTCAAATCCCAGTAAGGGTCTGGCTAGCTGATGAGAGCTAAATAGCTTGAAATAGATCTATACTAGTCTCCCTTTATTTATTTATCAGCACAAATGCAACACAAATGTAACAAAGGCAATAGTAAAAATAATGGCTTTCTGTCTGGATGGTCTCTTGTGATGAGCCGATAGACAGAGAAAAGAAGCAGTATGCTTCCTCCCATATTTAGGCATACCAGGGGTTGTGACACCATACACACAGACACACACACACACACACACACATACATGTGTGTGTGTGTGTGTGTGTGTGTGTGTTGTATTTGTGCTGATAAATAATAGGAATATATATAGGGGGGCAAGGATAGTTGATGCGCAAAATATACATTGCAATGCTTATTGCAAAGCCTCTCAACTATCAAACGACAACCCGGCCTTCACGTGGTGCCCCCCGTTCCCACCAATCGGGCTCTGTCGACCCTTGGGACTGGCGTCCCCTTGGGTATATCCAGCCGAAACAGCTTCCATGGATCGCCGTATCCATTCCTGGCTGCACCACCTGACAACCCTAGCCCAGGACCGAAAACAGTGGCATCAAATTTCCATGGAAGTCGCCTATACCCATGATGGGTGAAGAGGCATCAAGTACAAGTACAAGTACAAGGAATATATAGGAATATATAGATCTATACTAGTATAGATCTATTTCAAGCTATTTAGCTCTCACCAGGTTCAAATCCCAGTAAGGGTATGGCTAGCTGATGAGAGCTAAATAGCTTGAAATAGATCTATACTAGTCTCCCTTTATTTATTTATCAGCACAAATTTTTTTTAAAAAAACACAAATCTATCTATCTATCTATCTATCTATCTATCTATCTATCTATCTATCTATCTCTATATCTCTATCTCTCTCTCTCTCTCTCTCTCTCTCTATCTCTCTATCTCTCTCTCTCTCTATCTCTCTATCTCTCTATCTCTATCTCTATCTCTATCTCTATCTCTATCTCTATCTCTATCTCTATCTCTATCTCTATCTCTATCTCTATCTCTATCTCTCTATCTCTCTATCTCTCTATCTCTATCTATCTATCTATCTATCTATCTATCTATCTATCTATCTATCTATCTATCTATCTATCTATCTATTCATTCCTATTCATGGGCTCCCTTTGAGCTCCATGGTCCCCGGAACAATTTACCTGGCTGCACCCCCCTCTCCTCAGGCCTGGAATCGAGAGTTGAGCTTAGCTCAAGGTATCTTTGTCTCTTACTTTAGATTTATTTAGCAGCACAGATTCCAATTTCCAGCTGCTACATCAACCCCTTCAACAGCCTTAGCTCTGGCCTGTTGGCAATAGCTGTGAGGTTCTCATGAGCAGATCACTCAAAGTGAATGACATGTTTTGAGAAAGAGAAGAAAGGATGATCAACGCCAGCCCAACAGCAAAAGAAGCAAATGTATAAGTCATTTCAAGCGTCTTGTGGAATCATTCTAACAGCGCTACTCATTTGTGTGTCCGATTGCCCCTTTCATGGCTGAGAAGTGCCTTGGCTTTTCATGAATCTTGCCTACAGTTGGAGATCCAAGCTGGCTTGCCTATCACCTCTAACTACTTTGCTCACATAAGCATTCCTGCTCACCTTTTAAATTCATCTGCATATAATAGATAACATGGACAAGAAACATTCAACTCAATTCATCTGTTGAATTATCTTTAGGTGAGAATTGATGGCTGAGAAGGGCATGCTCATGCTAAGGACAGCCCAATGTTATAGGGCAGTATTTCTCAACCTTGACAACTTTAATAGCAATAGTTAGACTTATATACCGCTTCATAGGGCTTTCAGCCCTCTCTAAGCAGTTTACAGAGTCAGCATATTGCCCCCAACAACAATCCGGGTCCTCATTTTACCCACCTCGGAAGGATAGAGGGCTGAGTCAACCTTGAGCCTAGTGGGATTTGAACAGCCGAACTGCTGAACTACAGTCAGCTGAAGTAGCCTGCAGTGCTGCATTTAACCACTGCGCCACCTCGGCTCTTGAGATGTTTGTCCCAAAGGTGATTTTTCAAGAGGCAACTGGACTTTCTTGGTTTTTTTTTTCTATGTCCTATCCACCTTGGGTGGCCCTGCATGGCATAGCTTGTAGCTTCATTGAGCTACGCAAGCCCCTTCACCACAACAAGGCAGTAATCCGTGAGGGGGTCATGGATTACTGCCTTGTAATCAGGGGTGGGTCCCTGTACCAGTTGGTACTGGTTCGCTTTGCGCGCGCTTATCTTCCCACCCTTGACGTTCTGTCCTCCCGTCATTGCCCCAGATCCTAGATCCATTTCTTTTTCTTTTTAAAAAAATAAATAAATAAGCACCTAAAGAACAGTCGATAATTCAATTGCACCATCATAGCTGCTGTCTTGATCTTACCCTGCAGAATCCTATGATAACTTTTCTGATTCAATTTCCAGAAAGTGCTTTGGAGTGGTGGTAGCGTAAGCAGGGCATCTCCTTGCAACACCTTAAACCCGTGGTTCTTAACCTCTTCTTCACCATGGAGCCCTTTAAATATATTCTTGTGGCCATGGACCATGGGCAGAGACACCCCCCCAAAAAAAGACTTAACTCAAGATTTAAATCATAACAATTCTTTAAGTCTTCCTTGAACCCCTGTGATGGCAATGCCCCCGCTCCTCAGGGGTTCACAGGTTGAGAACCATTGCCTTAAATTATATCTGCTAGAAAAACCGTAGCAATAGCAATGCCACTTAGACTAATATACCCTTTCACAGCACTTTACAGCCTTCTCTAAGCGGTTTACAGAGTCAGCCTATTTGCCCCCAACAGTCTAGGTCCTCATTTTACTGACCTCAGGAGGATGGATGGCTGAGCTAATCTTGAGTTGGTCAGGATTGAACTGCTGGCGGTGGGCAGAGTTTGCCTGCAATACTACATTCTAACCATGGTGCATCATGGATGGATGGATGGATGGATGGATGGATGGATGGATGGATGGGAGGGAGGGAGGGAGGGAGGAAGGGAGGAATGAAGGAAGGAAGGAAGGAAGGAAAGAAGGAAGGAAGGAAGGAAGGAAGGAAGGAAGGAAGGAAGGAAGGAAGGAAGGAAGGAAGGAAGGAATAGCAAAAGCACTTAGACTTATATGTCACTTTACAGTGCTTTTACAGCCCTCTCTAAGCAGTTTACAGAGTCAGCCTCTTGCCCCCAACAATCTGGGTCCTCATTTTACCCACCTCAGAAGGATGGAAGGCTGAGTCAACCTTGAGCCTGGTGGGATTCAAACTGCCAAATTGCAGTCAGCCGGCAGTCAGCAGAAGGAGCCTGCAGTACTGCACTCTAACCACTGCACCACCACGGCTGTCTGGTTGCTTTAGGATGTTGCCAATTTATTCCAAGGCACCCTACACCTTTAGCACACAAATACACTCAGCTTCGGAATGAATGGATTTCATGGGCATTGGGCAGAGTGGCAGGATTTTGGTTGAAAGTCTTTGACCTAAAACTGGTAATTTAAAAAGGGTTAGTATTTTTTTAAAAGAAGGGATAGGATAGATATACTTGGTGAATCAAACAAGTGCATGTATTTTTAAATTCTGCCTCCCCCCCACCCTCCCATGCACACAAATTCCCTGACTGAATTGCACTTCTCTTAGCTCTTCAAGATAAACAGAATGGAGGGATTGTGTGTTGCAGTTCATGGTCAAATGCTATATATAATCAAAACTAATTTACAATAGTACCTTCTCACCCTTATTGCCTATGGAAGATATGTGAGTTGTTACTGCTCCCCCCTCTCCCCCCCCCAATAGCCAAAAGCTATAGAAAAGATAATGCCCTACATTTAGTGGTTTATAGAATAGCAACAGTTTTGGACAGTGCTAAAAATAATTACTCCTTAAAGCAATGAACACCCAGGCAGACAGTGGAATAAAAATAAATGCAAGAGTTGGGTGTTGTGTTAAACATTTTCCTGCATTTTTTTTAAAAGTCTGTGTACAAAAGGGACTTGAAATGAATTGCATCTCTGAGTTTTTCTTTTTCTTTTTCTTTTCCTTTAATCTGGATGTCCATTAACTGGCTGGTCTTCATAACAAGAAGTCGTTTTTTTGGATGGATCTTGTAGACATTTCAACAGAATTGATGCAAGTGGCTGATGAAAGAAATGTCCTTTTGGGTTCGGCTCCAAGTGGGGAAAAAGACACTGGAGACACGGAGGCTGCTTGGAAAGATGGTTTATTGGTGGGCAGGACCACATGGCTTGAGCCCTGTACAGAAAAGGTAATCACATGCTTCAATGTTGGTGGAGAAGAAGGGCTGAGGGAGGGGCTTGCTAGGCTTTTTATAACCTGTTCAGTCCCACCTCTCTGTTTCCTGTTCCTGTGTAAGAAATGTATTCTGATTGGTTGTCAGACTCCCATGGGGCTATGGAGGGGCAACTCTCTAGGCTGTGTTTTGAATCCAGGTTTGGTTGAGTTCTCAGATGCCATGTGGCCATTTGAGTAAAGGGCCAATATTATCGTGCTTTTAATCCCATCCACCCCCGGAGCTGAAGTGGAGAAGTCTTTATTATGTAAAGTGGACTAGCTTGGCCTTCTTAATGGCCCATTGACCAAGTGGGGATGGGCAGGAAGCTACAGGCAGCTATTCTATCTATAATAAAACATGTTTCTTTTTTTTTCACATCCAGAGAAATATTCTGCTTTTTCAATATTTCCTAGGATATTTCATTTTTTCTAGGAGAGGGCTGGGTGATAACTTCCTACATGGTGAAACTGCCAGATGTGGTCTTTAAAACCCAGAAAACCATTAAAGGACAGTAGAGAAGTAGCTTGGATCTCTTTTTTTTGCTGGTCTAGTGATTGTATAGAGTTTTGCATCCCAGATCTGATCCTCCTTACAAGGCATTGTCCTTCCCCGAGCCCTTGCCATTTGTTGTTTTCAACAGCTCTTTCCCCCTCTCTTCATTACCTTCCTGAACATTTGGAGATTTTCCAGTTGAGCTACAAGGGAGAAGCAATGGGGTATGACTGCTTAGTTACTTAGCTCAACACCAGTTTTTATCAGGTATTCAGTGATGTAGTAACGCCTTAGGTTTCTCCACATACAGTTGTGTGTCTGACTGTCACCAGTGATATTAAATAAGCACATGATTTACAAGGAAAGGAAGGGATATGATACGATCTGGCTATGATAGCTTTACTTTTTAAGGATTAAATAGTCACACTCCCCATTCAGTTCAGGACGGATCTCATGAAGTTCTATACCCAACTTCTAAAGATTGGATCGGATTTTTTTTACCCCGAATTTCTTTTCCTCAGCTTCTTCATACGTCTGATCAATGCTTGGGTCTTATTCATTTTTAATTTGACTTGGGTGACACATGTGCAGCTTTGGTGGCTGCATGGATGAGTGATTGGATCACCATCATTGTTTTGACATTCTCTCTGATTAAGGGATCAGCTCTAGGCTGTTTGCACAAAAGGAAAACTTGCTTCTCCTTAAACGGCTTGTTTACATGAAAGAAACAAAGGTGGGGACCGACTTCCAAACCACTTCAAAAACAATCGTTTTATTAACTATTACAATTACCAAGAGAGCCAAGACAAACTTAAGAAAAAGATAGAAAGGGCATGAAAGGAAAAAAAAACAAATATAGAAAGGAAAAATAGAAAAGAAAAATAGGAATGCTACAGAAAATAAAATAAAAAACATCTGTAAAGAAATTACTCCCCCTTCACTACAAGTATAAGCCATTTTAGTAACGTGTCACCTACTCTCAAAATACAACAAATAATCTCTTTTTCCTGTTGGAAGAAATGTCCATCTGGGTTCAGTTCCAAGTGGGGAAAAAGACACTGGAAACATGGAGGCTGTTTGGAAAGATGGTTTAATGGTGAACAGGATCACATGGCTTGAGCTCCTGAACAGAAAGGGGGGATCACATGCTTCAAGATGTTGGGTGAAGAAGAAGAAAGGGGAGAGATGCTGGGAGTCCAGGGGTGGGTTTCAACCGGTTCGCGGCGGTCCCTGCGAACCGGTTGGTCGGCGAACCCGGAAGTAAGTAACTTCCGGGAACGGCGAAGGGCCCACCCGCCCTCCCGTGCTCCTTACCCGGTTTTGACGAGTTCTGCGCTTCCACGCATGCACAAGACGCATACAGCGCCTGCGCGATCCTCCAGGAGCAGCTGGAGCATCGCACAGACGCTTGTACGCATGCGTGCACCACGCGCGTGCACGAGGACGCCGCCGGCCCAGTTCCAACCGAACCGGCTGGAACGGGGCGAGAAACCCACCCCTGTGGGAGTCCCTTAGTTTTACACCATCTCCTGGGTTTTGAACTTCCAGGGGCACAGGAACAGTATCTGATTGGTTGCTGTCAGAGGTCATACTAGCTTTGTAGGTTGTCTGTGTGCTACATTTTGTTGAAACGTGGTGGCGATGAAATGGCTCTGCCTGAAGGGGGTAGATCTTTGTTATGTAGAATAGCCTGGCTCAGGCCTTAATGACCCATTCACAAAAGTGAGGGCAGCTGAGTTTCTGCTCAGGCCTTAATGGCCCATTCACAAAGGTGGGGGCAGCTGAATTTCTGCCTGTCTGAGTTTCTAGTTCTCTTTTTAGGGGAAATATTCTGCTTTTTAATATTTCCTATGATATTTCCTTCTTCTAGGAAAGGGGTGGATTTTAACTTCCAACTTTCTTATATTACACCCTTATCTATAAACAAATGCTTAAAGTCTCCTTGTTCAGATCTGGTCACCAAGAGTCAGTTTAGGATGGATGAATTCTGGAGGCTGAGGTCCATACATCTAAAATGTCTATGGAGATTCTCAATCATCCAGGTCATGGTTGTCCCAAAGCTGCTTTTTCAAGAGGCAACTGGACTTCCTGTTTTTTTTTCTTTGAAGACGTTTCGCTTCTCATCCAAGAAGCTTCTTCAGCTCTGACAAAATGTGATCTACTAGAGAAGGAAATGGCTATTCACTCCAGTATCTTTGCCATTAAAACCCCATGGACAATACCGAAAGGCAAGAAAAGTGCATATAAATCAAGGCTATGGTTTTCCTAGTCGCAATGGATGGCTGTGAAAGTTGGACCATAAGGAAGGCTGAGTGCCAAAGAATGGAGGCCTTTGAACTTTGGTGCTGGAGAAGACTCCTGCGAGTCCCTTGGACTGCAAGGTCATCAAACCCGTCAGTCCTAGAGGAGATCAATCCTGATTGCTCTTTAGAAGGCCAGACCCTGAAGAGGAAACTCAAATACTTTGGCCACCTAATGAGATGGAAGGACTCCCTGGAGAAGATCCTCATGCTGGGAAAGATGGAGGGCAAAAGAAGAAGGGGACAACAAAGAAGGGGGTGGTTAGATGGAGTCACTGAAGCAGTCGGCGTGAGCTTAAATAGACTCCGGAGGATGGTAGACCTGGAGGAACATTGTCAATGGGGTTGCGATAGGTCGGACTCGACTTCGCAGATAACAACAACACATTCTCTGAGAACAACTCCCTCAAGTTTGTCTTCTTATCCTACTCCTTGGTTTTTTTTTGCAAACCCTCAGCACAACGTCTTCCCTTGAGGCCTTTGATAGTTAAAGGTTCTTGGTGTGCTTGCATAAACTGCTTAGATAGGTCTGCAGAGCCCTTTTGACACAGTTCTAATGTTGTGGCAAATAATCCACACTGATAATAATGCTTAACACTTATGCAGCACTTAGCATCTCGAAAGCTCTTCACAAATGTTCACTAATTGCTCATTATCTGTAAAATAGGTCCAGACTTGGGCTTTGCAAGGATATCATGATCATCATCTTGAAGGCGCAGTCTGTTCATGTACCACTATGCCAAGATGGAAATATAATTTACTACCCTTCACCTTGACGGTCCTAAAACTGTAGCACTTCTGTGAATGTTCTCTAGATCTTGAAATATCTTCTTGGCTGTGCTGAGATGAGGATAGAAAAGAGAAGTATGGGGGAAAAAGAAACATGTCTGAGAAATGGCAGGACATTTTTTTTAGCAGGGCATTAATTCTAGAATTTAGAATTTAGAGATCTAGAATTTAGATCCCTGATGTGCTTTTTCAAAAGGCAACTTTGCTTTTCCTTGAAGATGTTTTGCTTCTCATCCAAGAAGCTTCTTTAGTTCTGAGTTATGAACTGAAAAAGCAGCTTCTGGGTTGGGTATGTCTATGGAGATTCTCAGTCATCCAGGTCATGATTGTCCCAAAGGTGATTTTTCAAAGGGTGTTGGAAGAAACTTCCATCTGGGTTCAGTTCCAAGTGGGGAAAAAGACACTGGAAACATGGAGGCTGTTTGGGAGGATGGTTTTTAATGGTGGACAAGATCACATGGCTTGAGTTCCTGAGCAGAAAAGGGCAGAGATGCTGAGAGTCCCTGGGTTTTATGTCCTCTCTAGGGCCCCACCTCTCTGTTTCCTGTTCCTGTGTAAGAAACGTATTCTGACTGGTTGTCAGACTCCCAGGGGCAGGAGGGTCTTGGCTTACTTTGTAGATTGTGTGCTAAGTTTGTTTTAAACTTGGTGAGTGGGGCAATGAATGGCAATGAGATGGGGTAGATCTTGGTTATGTAGAATAGACTGGATCAGGCCTTAATGGCCCATTGACAAATGTGGCGGTGGTGGGGTGCTATTAAGGGTGAGTCTGTTTTCTGCATCAAAACATGTTTCTCTGGCTCAGGCCTTAATGGTCTATTGACAAAGGTGGGGGCAGAGTTTCTGCCTCTCTGAGTTTCTGCTTCTCTTTTTAGGGGAAATATTCTGCCTTTTTAATATTTCCTAAAATATTTCATTTTCTAGGAGAGGGGTGGGTTTTAACTTCCTACAAGGGCAACTGGACTTTTTTTTTTCCATGAAGGCATGTCACTCCCCATCCAAGAAGCTTCTTTAGTTCTGAGTTATGAACGGAAGAAGCAGAGTATCTATGGAGATTTTCAATCATCCAAATAATGTTTGTTCCAAAGGTACTTTTTCAAAGGACAACTGGACTTGTTTTTTTTTCCTTTTGTTGCTTGAAAACATTTCACTTCTCATCCAAGAAGCTTCTTCAATTCCTTCAGCACACTTAATTTTCTTTCTCTCTGTTTTCTTCTGTAGCTATTTTGAGATTGTAAATGGGACTTTTTATTTTATTTCAAAGCAGCTGTTTTTAAAAGCATTCCAATCGCCACAAACAATGAAACTTCATTCAGTATCGGTGAAGCCAACATCTCTCAGAAAAGATTATTATACCGATAGTTTAAATTTTGCTTTTTTCCCCACATGATCTTATTCTTACTGTTGGGCAGGATTACGCACATTCTCATCTTTTGAAAGGAGGTTAAACTCCTTTTGTATTGCTTTAAACAGGCTGCTTTGTTCATGATATATTTAGTAAGATGTTTCACGTGTTTTTTATGTAGAATGACTAAATTTAAAATGAAAATATTTTTCAGGAGCTAGAAGGGCTGAGAAATCACTGATGATCAAAGCCCAACTTTATGTTAACCTATCCCAAGTCTCTATTTAAAATGAATTTGCTTATTAACAACCAGATAATTGGAGGATAAGTCCTTAGGTGCCAATATGATGTTATGCATTTACCCAGAATACATTGTCCATTCTACACAGGGCTCCAGTAAAATAACCTTTTACTTCATTTTCGGGATTCTGTCACAACAACCTTCTTGCAAGAAACTTACATAATGCACTTAAAATATTCCTTAATTAACCTTCAGTTGCCGCTAAATTGTTCACCAATATCACTGAATTCGTGACGGAAACAAAGATGCAGTTTGTAGGAAATTTTACTGTCTGGCCACCTCTTGTTTCTGTCTAGAATTATGCCTCCCTTAACATCACATCTTCTTCGTGTGTTGGGACCGCAATAGTCAACCATCATCCCAGTAAATGTCAGAGTTCAAAGATTTAGCTCGTGATGTACCTTACAGACATGAAAATATTGCTTACGATTTTTATTAGGCATCTTTTTAGTGTATATTTATAGGGACTAGTATAGGGACAAGGTGGCTCAGTGGCTAAGACACTGAGCTCGTTGATCAGAATGGTCGGCAGTTTGGCGGTTCGAAACCCTAGCGCCGCATAATGGAGCGAGCTCCCGTTACTTGTCCCACCTTCTGCCAACCTAGCAGTTCGAAAGCATGTAAAGGGGAACCTTTACCTTTAGTGTTTGTTTGTTTTACTAAGAAAACATTCTTAATTTTCTTATTTATTGCATCCAGCCAAGCTTGTCTGGTGGACAGCTGGAGCCTTCAGACCATATTTCTCAGAAGCTCGCTGGGTCTTCTCCTGGTTTACCATAACAGCAGTTAAGGTAACCCCTTGAAGATGGATGGTGGCATCTGGAAAACTACCAAACCTAACAGTTTGGTAGTTTTCCAGATGCCACCATCCATCTTCAAGGGGTTACCTTAAGGGCTGTCCTCTTGCAAACTGCAAATTAGACAGATCATAGGAATAAAATTAATAATTTATTGTACCCAACCTAAGGTTTCATCCAAGGTCATCCCAAAACCCAATTATCTAAACTGTGCAAAGAAATAAAAAACATTAGATTTAACACAGGTTAGGAAATATGAATTCTTAATCTCAAGTGGAGGTCCCTGGAGAAATTTGTTGCTTCGAATATCTTGAAACAGATATCCCTCTGCCTCAATTATGTAGACACCTCACAAATTCCTAGAAGTCCATTTTTTAAAAAAAAAATGTTTGGAATGTTCTCACAGCTATTTCTGACTTTAAATGTTTTAAGTCAGGAGTGTCCAACCCAAGGCCCAGGACCCAGATCCACCTCACGGAGTGTTTAGATCTGGCCCGTGGGCTGCCCTGGAAACAGCAAAGGACCAGCCTGTGGTGCCTTTGCCATTGAAAATGGAGTTCAGGAGGACTGCATGTAGCCTTTGCGAGTTGCGTTTTCACTGGCAGAGGATTGCAGGAGGTTGTTGCAGCCGAAAACGGAGCTTGGAATCCTGTTTTTGCTGGCAGATCACTCAGACAAACAGGTGCCCCCAACATTGAGCTGACCACAGCCATCCCGACCACACCCACCCTGCTAAGGCCCACCCCAGCTCTCCATGGTCAAACACAACCCTGATGCGGCCCTCAATGAAATCAAGTTTGACACCCCTGTTTTAAGGAGTCAGATTGTCTTTATCAGAGGTGGGTTCCTACTAGTTAGCACCTATTCGGTAGAACCGGTTCGTCAAATCTACCGAACCGGTTAGAAGAGGTTCCACCGGTGGACACGGAAAGCAGGCCACACCTACAGAAGAGGTTCCAAAATTTTTTGAAACCCACCACTGGTCCTTGGATATGATTATTCTACACTATCATGCTCATATTTGTAAAACTCAGTGCCTCTGTGAAAGGTAAGGATGACTACTGTGTTTGTGGTGCAATCAGAACATTGCGTGTGTTGAAGTTGTTTTAACGCAAACCAAAGATGCCTTTTAAAAAACAAGTTTACATCATATTTTATGCAGGCCAGTGCTGTGTGTGGGGTAATTTAAGGTGGTTCTGACAAGTGTCGTCGGCATCTTCATATCCGGTCACATGGGCAGCAAACCACTCCCATCCGGTCACATGGGTGGCAAGTCACTCCCACAAAGGAGGCCACACCCACAGAGTAGGTTCGAACAATTTTTGAAACCCACCACTGGTCTTTATCCTGAAAAGTGGGAGGGGCTGGAGTACTTCTCCCTGTCTGTAACAAGCCCTGACTTTTCATGGACATTTAGATTAGGGGTGGGCAATTAATTTCCTGATGTGAATATCCATGTTTAATGTGGAGAGCTGAATCACAGGTGCATAGGCATGCACGCAGACAGATATGGAAATTGAAAAAGCAGTCACCTTCAGAATAAAAGCAGAGCAATTTTATTGCACGCATGCTGTATACTTATTTACATTGGATTTCCAATTGACCTCAGGTGGGCCCTCAGGGACAGCTAAAGGGACAGATGTGCCCGGGGAGGGGGGCATAAAATGCCCAGATTTGATTTAGGTGACCAGTCTGGCATTTGTTTGATTGCATAAAGAGGGTTGTGTGACTGTCAATCCCTTTGTAGGGGAAAAAATGGATAATTATGATCATTTAATGGTTTACAGGCAGGTTTGTTATTATTCTTGCCTAGGTTCTTATTTGCTGAATATTAGAACCATGCAATTAGAAAATTTAATAGCAGCTCTCGCTGAAGTCACCTCAATAGGGCAACTCCATGACTACCATTAGAAGTCAAAAGGTTAAAGGAAGGTATATGATCTCCTTTAACCTGATATCTTTCAGATGTGCTTAATTATGATCCTCCATCATTGCAATCAGCATGTTGGCTGTTGCCTGTTTTTAGGGCAATGAATGGGGAAGATAAACGGGCGGGGGAGAACAGCAGGAACAGGAAAAAAATATTTTTGGATCAAAGTTGTTCTGCTGTCAAATATAACAAGTGTGGAATCTTTCTCCCTCAGGCTTCCTTATTTTAAATTTCATAGGATGGAGTGACACAAAATAGACAATATAAAAAGGAAGTTCCTGTGGATTTCACTAAACACTGAAGGTGTATGGAACACTGTTACCAAAGGTGGTTTCAATTTTTCTGCTTGCATTTTTACATGCTTTCGAACTGCTAGGGTGGAGGAAGCTGGGACAAGTAACGGGAGCTCACTCCGCTACACGGTGCTAGGGATTCGAACTGCTGAACTGCCGACTGTTCTGATCAACAAGCTCGGTGTCTTAGCCACCGAGCCACCACGTCCCATTATAGACAATATAGAGCCACATATTTTCTGAGACAGATGGGTGGATGGATACATGGATGGATATAGAAGAGAATAACAGAGTTGGAAGGGACCTTGAAGGTCTTCTAGTCCAACCCCCTGCTTCGGCATGAAACACTACACCACTTCAGACAAATGTATATCCAACATCTTCTTAAAAACATCCAGTGTTGGAGCATTCTCAACTTCTGGAGGCAAGTTCTTCCACTGATTAATTGTTCTCACTGTCAGGAAATTTCTCCTTAGTTCTAAGTTGCTTCTCTCCTTGAATAGTTTCCACCCATTGCTTCTTCTCCTACCTTCAGGTGCTTTGGAGAATAGCTTGACTCCCTCTAATTTGTAGCAGCTCCTCTAATATTGGAACACTGCTATCTTGTCTCCCCTAGTCCTTCTTTTCATTAAACCAGACATACTCAGTTCCTGCAAACGTTCTTCACATGTTTTAGCCTCCAGCCCCCTAACCATCTTTGTTGCTCTTCTCTGCCCTCTTTCCAGAGTCTCAACTTCTTTTTTACATCGTGACGACCGAAACTGGATGCAGGATTCCACACTTGGCCTTACCAAGGCATTATAAAATGGTATTAACATTTCACGTCATCTTGATTCTATCCCTCTGTTTATGCAGCCTAGAACTCTGTTGGCTTTTTCGGCAGCTGCTGCACACTGCTGGCTCCTATCTAAATGGTTCTCCACTAGGACTCTAAGATCCCTCTCACAGTTACTACTATATTTGCATTCATTTTAGCTGCTTGCTTAGCACCTGGAGTTTATAAATGACTCCTAAATGAAAGCAACTACCAGTTTTCTGCCAGCCGATAGCCATCCGGATTCCTGCAACTAAGGTTGAATAATCCTAGACATTGTAGGATTAAAATGGCTGCTAATCCACCCACCCACCCAAAAAAAACAAATCAGGGCCCCTTCAGAGAAAATTCTTCAACAGCCTCTTCCCTCACCCCTGAGCTGGTGACAAGAAGATGTGTGAAAAATGAAAGGTAAGGGAGAGGAAAAACTCAGACACATTCTCAGGAGAAAAAAAATGGCTCAGCTTTTGTTTCCATGGTGTTGCAGCAGGTGGGGAGATAAAAAAGCTTCAGTAGGATAACAGGCCAAATATATCACATATCAAAGCAACCAGAGTCCTCTTTTTCATTCTTCCCTGGAGAAATATCCCTTCATTTGATTTTAAGATTTTGCCTGCCATTAAATGCATCTCTCTCTCTCTCGCTCTTTCAGTGTGTGCTGTGTATGTAAATATCCATGTCTAATGAATTTCCAACATCAACATTTTCATTTTTGAAACACGGATGTTTAGGTTACCATTTTATTTATTTATTCATTTGCTTTCTCTTTTTTTAAAGGGCAAATGTTTGTAGCTGGACTCGTACTAAAGATTTAATATTTATGCAATAGTGAACACTACCATCTCATCATGGGCACTCTTAAAGGTTATAATTGTCCACAAGCCACTCTAAATTCTTACTACTGCATCCAGATGAAATAATAAAAGTTGTAATGAGATATATTTTGTGCCAACTGCCAAGCTCATTATCTGTCTCACAAACTATTGTTTTAATAAGAAAATCAGGAGATAAATACTGTTAGCTCACCCAGGCAAACCATACAGGAAACATGCCTAGATGAGCTAAATATTCTTTATTGTAGGGCTACAGAAAAGCCTCTGTTTTTCTCTTTCAGTAGTTCCTTCTTAGCTGAGGGGGGAAGACTGTCAGCCCTGAAACCATTTTGGAAATCTTCAAGGCTGCCACAGCAAGGCTGGTTGCTGCTGTGAGAACTTAAGGGGAGAGATATAAATAGTCAGTGGAGGGGGGATTACAGAGTTGAGTGGGGGATTCAAACCCAATGCCCCTGACTCTAGTTCAATTCTTCAGCCTCTTCATCCCATTGGCTCTCTGCTGTAGTATAATGACTGCATTTCAACACCTCATGTATTTTTTGAAGTATAAGACACACTCCCTCCCCGTAAAAGAGTGAAAATTTGGGTGCATCTTATACACTGAATTTAGCCCTGCCTACCTACCAGCCCCCACCCTTTGGCCTCTGCCTCCCAGCAATTTGCCTCCTTGCAGCAAACAGCCAGTTTCAGTTTCAGCTTCAGCACAGCTTGATTAGCACAAGCAGCTGATTGTCAGTTGGATCGGCCTCCTGACCATCAGCTGTTTCAGGCGGCAGGGATTGCCATTGCCTATTGCCCCCTCCACATCCCCCAATTTTTGGCCTGCGCACCCAGTTTTCGGCCTTTATGTGCCCCATTTCCCACCCATTCTGATCCCCGCTGGAAAATGGGGCATTTGGAGGGCCAAAATGGGATGTGCGGAGGCTGAAAATAAGGTGTGGAGGCCAAAAATGGGGTGCATTGAGGCGGCAATAGGCTATAGCAATCACTGAAGCCTGAAACAGCTGATCGTTAGGAGGACAATCCAACCAACAATCAGCTGCTTGTGCTAATCAGGCTGTGCTGAAATGGGCTGTTTGTTGTTTGCTGCAAGGAGACAAATTGCCGGGAGGGAGAGGCAGATTTTTTCCCCCCTTGTTTTCCTCCCCAAAAGCTAGGTGCGTCTTATACTTCGGAGCGTCTTATACTCCAAAAAATACGCTAAATCTTTCCATTGAAAACTTTCTGGATAGACTAGATGATGCTGCATGGGCAAAACAATATGTTTCTATGTTTACCGAATAACGGTAACCCCCAAAGGTCTCATTGGGTTAATTAGAAATAGTGAGCTTGGGAGGTTAGAGAGAGAATTTATCCAATGTGTTTTTCCATGGGATTAAGTCAGTTGGACCAGTGTCTCTGAACTATGTTCTCCGTATAACATAATGTCCAAGCAACAGCAAATGAACTGTCCCCCCCCCCCCAGTCTCTTATCAGCGGCTTCCACAACATTAATTCGACTTATGAATAGGCATGAAACTAATTTCTTCTGAATTTCATTTAAGCCACTGTCTTGTCTGGGATAGCATTGTTTCCAGTCTCAACTGGCCAGCATGGCTGATGCCCCCACCCCACCCCACCCAATCCACTGGAAAGGCTTGAGCAATGTCATTGAATGCCAGCCTTTGTTAGCTGTTGTTTAAAGGAAACAAAGCAAAGAAGACTGCTGGGAGTCAAGCCTATAAGAAAAATAAATTTAGCCCCTCCTAACGAGGTTTGGTGTCAAGGATTCCTAAAGGAATGGCAGTTGTATATTTCATATCGACAGGTATTATTATTATGACATGATGTATGTCATGCCTTTTGCAAGCCTTGAGGCGTGTTAGCAAATTACGAGCCATTAGAGGTAGCAGAGCTCAGCAATTTTCCTTCTCAGGGGATCCGCAAATACTCACTTTGGTTTTGATCCAGCTGAGTTTTCCGTCTCTTCTTCAGCAAGTCAAAAAAAAAGAGAGATAGAGATAGAGAGAGGGGGCGGCAACGATAACTGCAACAACACAAACACAATTCAAGGAAATCCATTGGCTTCCCCATGTTTCATTTAGGTACGTCTCTGTTGTGTCCTGGCCAGCAGATAGCACTGTGTAAATCGCCTCTGATTGGCCAGGACGTGCCAGACAGCCGGCAGGAGAAACGGGGACTTCTCATTGGTTCCCCGTCCGACAGCTACAAGTATAAATAGCTGTGAGACGGGGTTCGGTTGCCTGTTACAAGTTCTGTTCTAATAAACGTTCTAGTTGCTGTTGATTGGTCTCCTCAGTTATTATCCCTCAAGACATAAAGGTCTCAATCCACATGTGTCTATCTGTGGTGGGTTTTCTTTTCTTTTTTTTAGTACTGGTTTGCGCGCGCATGCGCAGAAGCATCTGAGTAGTTGGCTGGAGCTTTCCACCACTGCTACTACCGGTTCGCCCGATCGGGGCTGAACTGGGAGCAACCGACCTCGTAAAGAGCCGAGGTGGCGCAGTGGTTAAATGCAGCACTGCAGGCTACTGCTAGATCAGCAGTTCAGCGGTTCAAATCTCACCGGCTCAGGGTTGACTCAGCCTTCCATCCTTCCGAGGTGGGTAAAATGAGGACCCAGATTGTTGGGGGCAATATGCTGACTCTCTGTAAACCGCTTAGAGAGGGCTGAAAGCCCTATGAAGCGGTATATAAGTCTACTGCTATTGCTATATTGCTATTGCTATTGTTATCTGTGGAGATTCTCAGTCATCCAGGACACAGTTGTCCCAAAGCTGCTTTTTCAAGAGGCAACTGGACTTTCTGTTTTTTCTTTGAAGACGTTTCACTTCTCATCCAAGAAGCCTTCTCAGCATTGACCGGATGGTGGGGAATGGAAGGATTTATATTCCTTGCGGGCAGCTGGACCTCTGCATTCTTTTAGAGCAGTGTTTTTCAACCTTGGCCACTTGAAGATGTCTGGACTTCAACTCCCAGAATTCCCCAGCCAGCGAATGCTGGCTGGGGAATTCTGGGAGTTGAAGTCCAGACATCTTCATGTGGCCAAGGTTGAAAAACACTGTTTTAGAAGGCCATTAAGGCCACCTGGAGGTTTATCTCTGTTGTCAGAGGTCACTTGAGTGGTAGAATCCACAGATTCGTTTGAAAGTTCTTGAAGGCAGGAAGGTTACTTGGAGAAAATTGCATTCAAGCTCTGCCTAAAACCATCACATACATTTTAGTGACAGATTTTTCTACCGTATCCCTTCTCCCATTTTAGGCCTATGAAGAATAATTTCATTCGATGGCATCTAAGTGGTTTTGGGCTGAACATTAGGATGAAGCTTGAGTGCTGACAGGATGATGGTTTGTCTAACTTAGAACTCGAATTGTAAAACGATCGTATGGATTATGCTATTACTAAGTAATAGTAGGAATATTTCTTGATATAAAAATATCCAAGGATATTTGGCCCTTTCTTCTTTTTTAAAATATCCATTGGATTATTAATGCCCTTCGTCTTTTCCTTCTTTGAACATCCAAACTGCTCTACAAGTGCATAGCAGTCCAATGTTCTCTATAATTTTTTTGCATTTTCTGGAATGACTATATGGCATCCCAAATAAGAACAAACCTCACTCCCTTCTTGTCTAGCACTGATAATATTCACCTAATTTGGTAATGAAATGTCTGCAAGAAAGCCACCAAGTTCAGAGAGCACCAAAGTCCCCACAGTTCAACCCTGAGCTACAAATATTTTCTTCTAAGGTATAGCCACGTAGTAACATAGTTAACCTAATGACTTCTTTCATTCTTTAGACGAGTAATTTTTTTAAAAAAAAACCCAACTTTTTTAAAATTAGTAATTGCAACAGTTGAAACACAACAGCAATCTCATATTAATTTGCAACAAATAACAATACATAAATAAAGGCTAGCACATACAAAGAACAGTGGCAGGAATTGGTATTTCTACTCTAATGAAAAGAAGGACTAGGGGAGACATGATAGCAGTATTTCAGTATTTGAGGGGCTCCTGCAAAGACAAGGGGGTCAAACTATTTTCCATAGCATCAAAAGGTAAGATGAGAAACTATGGATGGAAAATAACCAAGGAGAGAAGCAACCTGTAGTAAGGAGAAATTTCCTAAAGGGGAGAGCAATCAACCAATGGAACAACTTGACTTCAGAAGTTGTGGGTCCTCTATCACTGGAGGTTTTCAAAAAAAAAAAGACTGGACAATCATTTTTTTCTAAAATGGTGTAAGATCTCCTGCTCCAAGACCTCCAAGGTCCCTTCCACCTTTATTATTCTATGCTCTATGGTCTATGTTCTAAATATCATCAAGGATATTCAGGACAGAGAGAACGTAACAAATGTAATTATTTGGATATTGTCTTGACTGGTTCCTGGCAGCATAAGGGAAGAACATTCTTTTTTTTTTCTTATTATCTTATTATGTCACCTATCTTGAGACTGGTGAGTCATATCTCAAAGTTTTGAAGTGAGAATTTCAGCCAGCGGGTGAGTTCCGATAGAGTCAGAGCAACATAACTGGACTTTAACTCCCAACTTTTCTAGGCAATACAGGTGGAGGGTACCAAGATAGGAAGGGTGTTCTGACCCCCCTCGTCCCACACCAACACACACTCCAAGCCAAAGATAAGTTACAACATTTAATTAACAGACAGACAGGTCCTTGGCAACAAACCGGCACAGACAAGCTTGGGCAGCAATCCAGCACAGATAAGCCATGGCAGCAATCCAGGCTACCAAGCTCACAATAATGTTCTCTGACATTAATTCCTGTGTTGACTTCTGCAAAAGGGGCATGTGCACAAGCAGTCTTTTTATAGTCTGGAGAGGAGCCTAATGACCACCAGCTGAGTGCAATTACCTCCTGTACTTGCGCAACTGTTCCTGATGCCTATTAGCTCTTTGGTGCTGGGCATCCAGGAACAACTGACTGCTGACGTCAGGAACACACTCCCTTGTCTCCTCCCTACTGGTCCAAGGCTCAGGTGCCTCCTGGTCACCAACCAGCCTCTCTGCGCCCTTCTCAGAGTCGGAACCCTGTCCAGGGTCCTCCACATCCTCCAGAGCTGACTCATAGGGCCCCTCACTGTCAGAGTCTGGTGGCAGCTATAAAAATTAAATTGAATAAGTTGGTATAAAATTTTGGATTCAAGAGATCCATTCTACATAATAAAGCATTTCCAGGTATAAATGGCCATCTTGGAGGAAAATAATGGGAGATGGGCTGGAGTGGCGGGAGGAGGAGAGAGAGCTGAAATCACTTTCATGTGGTGTAGGCAACACCAAAAATCTGCTTGAGGTCATCATTTCTGTAGCAACACTATATGCAAATTATACATAGTGCCTTGAAGTGGAGTGATGTGGTGGCCTAGAGGTGGAGCTCTCGCCTCACAATCAGGAGGCTGTGAGTTCAATCCTAGGTAGAGGCAGATATTTTTCTCTCTCTGGGCACACTGTGAGAATATATCTGCTGAACAAAACTCCATATTGATAACAGGAAGGGCATCTGGCCATTAAAGCACATTGCTAGCTCCACTCACTTGCCCAAACTCCACCCTGCAAGGGATTGTGCAGTTGTTAAATAAGATGCTACATCAGGGGTAGTCAACATTTTTATACCTACCACCCACTTTTGTATCTCTGTTAGTAGTAAAATTTTCTAACCGCCCACTGGTTCCACAGTAATGGTGATTTATAAAGTAGGGAAGCAACTTTACTTTATAAAATTTACAAAGCAGAGTTACAGCAAACCCCTACCGCCCACCATGAAAGCTGGAACGCCCACTAGTGGGCGGTAGGGATCAGGTTGACTACCACTGTGCTACATAGTGCCTTGAAGTCTTGATTTTAGGTTTGGAAAAACTCTTCCAGGTTACTTGATAACGTTTTCAGAAATGGTTTGCCTTTGCCTTCTTCCTAGGGCTGAGACAGACCGATTGGAACCCAGCTGCCTTCATGTCTAAGGCAGTACTAGAACTTACAGTCTCTTGATTTCTATCCTGATGGCTGTAAGCATTACACCAAACTGGTCCTCATAACATCCTCCCTCAAGTTTAGACTTCAAGCACAAACAATGACCAAACTCTTTGACAAACCAAGCTCAGCTTAAAAGATGTCTAAGTTGTCAAGAGTTTCTTTAACAATTTAAATCTGGAAGCACTTTTTATGTGTCCACCCCTTAGCCCCATTGTTTTGATATTGCACAATTATGTTTACGACTAAATTGGACAAGATGCTGAGAAAGTGGTAATCAGAAAGGGTTCTGCTAATCCTTTTCATTCTGCTGATCAATACTGCAGATCTTCCCCTTCTTAGGTGGGAAAATGTTTGCATTTGAAACATGGCCGAAGGGAAAAGAGTTAAGCACATACAAGGAGATACAAAAGCTCATTTACCATTCCATCTGCGTAATTTTGAAAGTGATCGCATCCAATTGTTCAGCTTCAAGAATCTCTAGTTTGGTTATTCATTGCATTAAATTTGTATCTGCTCTTTCTGCATTTCCTCTTGATGCTTTCAAATAGCAACTGGTCATGAGGAGAGACAGAGAGAGAGAGAGTGAGTGGGAGGGAGGGAGGGAGAGAAAGAAAGAAAGAAAGAAAGAAAGAAAGAAAGAAAGAAAGAAAGATAGATAGATAGATAATAGACAGACAGATAGACAGACAGACAGAAACAGAGAGAGATAGACAGACAAAGAGAGACAGAGACAGACAGAGAGAGACAGAGACACAGAGAGACAGAGACAGACAGACAGAGACAGAGACACAGAGAGACAGAGACAGAAAGACAGAGAGAGACAGAGAGAGACAGAGACACAGAGAGACAGAGCAGAGAGACAAAGAGAGACAGACAGAGACAGAGACACAGAGAGAGAGACAGAGAGACAGACAGACAGAGAGAGACAGAGAGACAGAGACATACACACAGAGAGAGACAGAGACAGAGAAAGAGACAGAGAGACAGACAGAGACAGACAGACAAAGAGAGACAGACAGAGACAGACAGACACACAGAGAGACAGAGACAGATAGATAGACAGAGACAGAGACAGAGAGACAAAGAGACAAAGAGACAGAGACAGAGACAGAGACAGAGACAGAGGCAGAGACAAAGAGACAAAGAGAGACAAAGAGAGAGAGACAGAGAGAGAGACAGAGAGAGACAGACAGACAGAGAGAGAGACAGAGACACACACAGAGAGACAGACAGAGAGAGAGACAGAGACCCTGATTAACATTACAAAATACTAGAGTCCAGCGATGGGAATTTTTTGGCTGCATGGGGAAAATCACATTAATCTGGATAAAAAATTTCTCTTTACTGTGGATTCTTTTTCTATTCATTATTTCACTCCATAGGAGTGCTTTGATGCTCAATGAACATGAATCCCGATCAATTATGTACAATCTTATTTTTCTATCTCCAAAAAATGAATCGGGGGTGGGGGGGATGAGGAGAGAAAGGGACAATCCAATTCTTCTGAACAATATGAGGAAGAAATATCCAGACCACAGATCAGAGAGATGTTTTAAATTATTACTTTTGCAGCAGATTTGAACTCTAATTTTCTTAACCGCCGAGGCTTCAATATGGCCAACTATCCAAAACAATGCAAAATATAAAACTGTTAAAGTTCAGTAACAGCAATACCCAAATAAAATTATTATCACTCGGATCCAAAGACTTGGCTGGAAAGGTAAGTGCAGATTCTTTTTCTGAAGTTGGGCAGAAGAGACATTAAGCACCACACCCAAGGGAATGAGCTCCAGAGCTGGGAAGTGATGAAGAAAGACTGACTTCCTTGCTAACTTTATGCTCAATAGGTTCAACGAGATAGCAAATTCTCCCAGATAGACTTTAAGCATTTAGAGCTCCACTGATTAAAGCTAACTTCCAATTGAGTTGAAAAAGCTATTACCGCTGCGGACTTTTCACAAAGGATCTTATCCTGTATACTTATCACCAAATGAGATGCTACATTTTGCACCAATTGAAGTGTCTAGGTGTTTTTCAAGGTAGCCCCACACAAATAGCAATAGCACTTAGACTGAGATATCCCTTCACAGTACTTTGTAGCCCTCTCTAAGTGGTTAACGGAGTCAGCATTTTGCCCGCAACAATCTGGGTCCTCATTTTACCGATCTTAGAAGGATGGAAGACTGAGTCAGCCTTGAGCTGGTCAGGATTGAACTCCTGGCTATCGGTAGAGTTAGCCTGCAATACTGCTTTCTAACCACTAGGGAGGGAGGAAGGGAGGGAAGGAAGGAGGAAGGAAGGAAGGTAGCAAGAGCACTTAGACTTATATATCACTTCATGGTGCTTTATAGCTGTTTCTAAGCAGTTTTCACAGACAGCAACTTGCCCCCAACAATCTGGGTCCTCATTTTACCGATCTCGGAAGGATGGAAGGGTGAGTCAGCCTTGAGCCTGGTTAGATTCGAACCGCCTAATTGCAGGCAGCCGGCAGGCAGCAGAAGTAACCTGCAGTACTGCATTCTAACCTCTGCACACCAAGGCTCTAGTCACTAATAAAGGAGAATATTTGTAGCTCAAAGTTGAGGGCTATTTCTGCTGACTACCAGCTGCTTGCACTTCTGCAGTTCGATTCTTACCAGCTCAAGGTTGACTCAGCCTTCCATCCTTCCACACCCTCACCACCGTCCAGGCCTTCCGCACAGCCCTCAAGATCTGGCTATCCCGTCAGGCCTGGGGATAAGACTTTACTCTCGCCCCTCCCGAATGTTGAATGAATGTTGTGTTTTTACCGCTAATTATTTTTACTCACATTTTCTTTTTGTGTTTTGTCCTGCACTCCCCTCCCCTATTATTGTAAGCCGCCCTGAGTCCCCTCAGGGAAAAGGGCGGCCTATAAATGTTTAATAAAACTAAAAACTAAAACTAAAACTTCTGAGGTCGGTAAAATGAGAATACAGATTGTTGGGAACAATATGCTGACTCTGTAAACCACTTAGAGAGGGCGGTAAAGCATTATGAAGCAGTATATAAGTCAAAGTGCTATTGCTCTTGCTTTTCCGGAGTCCTTCGGGATTGGGCGGCCTATAATAAATAAATAAATAAATAAATAAATAAATAAATGAATGAATGAATGAATGAATGAATGAATGAATGAATGAATGAATGAATAAATAAATAAATAAATAAATAAATAAATAAATAAATAAATAAATAAATAAATAAATAAATAAATAAATAAACAAACAAACAAACAAACAAACTTCTATTGCAATGCATTTGTCTGGACCTATCTTGAAAAATACCTGGATACCTCGGGTAGTGCAAAATGTGGCATCTCAATTGGTGATGGCTGTACAGGATCCGGATAAAATTCTGTATGCAGTACAGTAGTGTAACTGTTCTCATCAAATAATGGGTAAGAATTGCTTGTTGACATGACTCAAAGAGAGAAGTCCATCTTGAACTAAATTGCAACTTAGCATAATTTAGAAGAACGTTTGGGAAGAAGTGTTGGGAATAAGACATATTGACTCTTGGAATATTACACAGAATGGTGGCGTGTTTCTCTTACTGGAGGGCTTGAAGAAGAAACTGGACAGCCAACCTTAGGGAAGACACAATTCTAAATTTCTGGACGTTTTCCCTTATATTTTGGTGGCTGTTTGTATTAAAACAAGTCAAGCTGTCTCCTGACTGAAACCATAGTTCAAGTTTTGGACCAGTTAAGTTTAAAAGGGATATAGTGGCTCAGTGGCTAAGATGCTGAGCTTGTCAATAAGAAAGGTTGGTAGTTTGGCAGTTCGAATCCCTAGTGCTGCATAATAGAGTGAATTCCCATTACTTGTCCCAGCTTCTGCCAACCTAGCAGTTTGAAAGCATGCAAAAATGCAAGTAGAAAAATAGGGACTACCTTGGTGAGAAGGTAACAGCGTTCCATGCACCTTCGGCATTTAGTCATGCTGGCCACATGACCATGGAGATGTCTTCGGACAGGGCTGGCTCTTCGGCTTTGAAACGGAGATGTGCACTGCCCCATAGATTTGGGAACGACTAGCACATATGTGTGAGGGGAACCTTCACCTTTTAGGATTAATTTAGTTTAGATCCTAAACCATTGACTACAACCATGCCTTTCCCCCCAAAAAACCACACCCATAATTTGGAATTGAATTATTTGGGAAGGAGAGTTGGTGATGGGGAATGCTAGTGAGAACAGATGGCTGAGAATTTGTTGGGTCAGGAGGCAATTTGCATCATTTTACTGCAGGCTGCTTGTTAAAAGGAGATGCAAAAACACAAACCCATCAAAGAATTTGATGTGAACATTGATTGTCAAGAAAGTATCTCAGAGTGATGCTTCCAGTCAACTCAAGTGAACCCGGATGAAGTCATCTTTTGCTGCTCCATAGTTGCCACCAAGCCTGAGAGGGGGAAGGGAGGGGGGAAGTACAGCCCAGCTAGCAGTCAAAACAAAATGTTTTCCTGTAGGAACCAAGGTCATTGCAACAGGTGGCTGTTGAAGGAGGAGACGAGTCTGCCATCCATCCTCGTTGGACAATGTAATTGGTGACACTCAAGAGGGGGAGTATTTTATTCTTTTAATTAGGTGAAAACCACAGGAAATGTTAGAGTTGGTTTTCACCAGCTGTACCGACATGATTTATATAAAAAAAAAGTTCTTTGAAGAATGTACCTGCTTCGGAGTTCTGCTTTCAATGTGTGTGTTACTTGGAATGCTGACATTTCCATTTGTGAGAGAAATGATTGCTTGGAAGGAATATTACCTGCAACCACACCATTTTGTTGCATATGTGTGTGTTTACATATATGCATTCCCATTTCTTATTCACATGCCCTGCTTTAGAATAAATATTCCACATTTTGAAAGATCTGTGGAGGAGGAATAGACCTCATATTTTACTAAGTAGAATATTTATACACAACACAAAGGTAGGAGTGTTGGGCTATTATTATCCTGCATTGCCTTCATGCTTGAATACAAACATTTATTTTCTAACAAACAACCCTTAAAGTTCAAGGTTTTAGGCTAGTTATGACAGAAGCTGATAGATACAAAGCTCCTACCAGTATTTTTAATGTTAAAATTTGTCAGAATATTCATGAACTGGAATAGGAAATAGCAACACATCAGCCATTGGGGACTGGCTGGAATAGGACATGGTAACAAAGTCAGCCAATCAGGGGTGGGTTGCAGGCGGTATGCCGGTCTTTAAAGCCTCGGTGCTTCCGCGCACACACACAGCGCGTACAGCGCCTGCACGACTCTCCGCCGAGCAGCTGGAGCATCGCAGAGGCTCGTGGAGGTGTCGCTGGACAGCAAGAGGCGTCGTGGAGGCATCGCTGCACGTATCCATGTGGACGATGCCAGGCCTGTTCCAATCATACCGGTTGGAACGGAATCCGGAACCCACCACTGCAGCCAATGTATAGGCATGACAAGTGGGTCAGCCAATAGGAAATATTTGGTGACTGAGAGCCATGCCAAGTGTCTCAGAGCCCGGGTGTGGTTTAGCCCTGCAGCTCTGAGTGCTGTGCTGAGAATTGAACTGAAACTAGTTTGTCTATATTAAGTGCTGAACTCTGAGCTGAAACCAACCTCTCCTCTGCCTGTGCTTTGCCTGTAACTATTACCACTTTGGAAGAATCTGCTGTTGGTATTGTACATTTATTCATGTGTTATTATGTATATAAAAAAAGTTAATGAATCCTCCTGAATCAGTTAAATGTGTGTGCTTTCTGGATGTGATTTCTGCAACAAACTCGGACACAATTTTTCCTTTTTCACCTCTTCTCTTCCTTTTTTTTTTTTTCCACCACCACCAAAATTTTGGAAAGGATGACATGACGTGTTTACTGAAATCATTGGGAAAAAAGTTTCTACTCTACAAAAATCTCAATAGGCATGTTGAAATTTTAAAGATCAACAGACATGTAGAAGAGATTCTTTACCCTTCCCTCCCTCTATTTTAGGACAAATGTGCAAATTCCATCTGTTCTTATCATGGATATTTTCCGAAGCAGGAGAAATCCATGCCTAACTTTGTTTCTATCACATTTGTCTTGATATGGATCTGCTGGGAGTAAGTTTGTCCCTTGAAGAATTTGTAGCGGATTAAGAACACACACAAACACACACACACACACACACACACACACACACACACACACACACACAGAGCAATGAGGCGGGTAGACCCAGGTACAGTAGCAACAAGGGTACCATTGGAAGATGTGAAAGACCTTATTAAGGATAGATTGTCATGGAGAATCAATATCTATGTGGACACTAAAAGTAAAGGATCCCCTCGCACATATGTGCTAGTCATTCCCAACTCTTGGGAGTGGTGCTCATCTCCGTTTCAAAGCCGAAGAGCCAGTGCTGTCTGAAGACATCTCCTTGGTCATGTGGCCGGCATCATTAAATGCCGAAGGTGCATGGAATGCTGTTACCTTCCCACCCATGGTGGTCCCTATTTTTCTACTTGCATTTTTTTTACCTGCTTTCAAACTGTTAGGTTGGCAGAAGCTGGGACAAGTAACGGGAGCTCACTCCATTACATGACGCTAAGGATTCAAACCGCTGAACTGCCGATCTTTCTGATCAACAAGCTCGGCATCTTAGCCACTGAGCCACCGCGTCTCTGTTTGTTCACCAGAAGGCGACAATGACTGGCTAGCAAAAACATTAACTTATTTCCATTCACAATTTTCTGATCTAAAGTTCCAAATAACATTAGAAGTACCACCTTATGAATGGTTTACTAAGAGCTGCACTGAATAACTAAACTATTAACCACTAGGCAAACTATGTCGAGCATCTTATCCGGGCCTTTATTTAATGCACCCACTCTTGATTCATTCATGACTCCAATGGAAGTCATAAAGGCTTTTATGCCTTTATAAATCAAGTGCAGTCTACTTAAAATATTTTCTCTTTCTACCGTTGTTTGCATTTTGAAAGATCCTTCAGAGAACATTTTTTAAGTTGCCGTGCCACCTGCGATGGCATCAACAGCCTTAGAATAACTCCTATACAAAATCTCATCTCGTATTCACTCTGATGTCTTTCTAACAACAAAGGCTCCCTCCCCCCATTCTCAGGCTTCTTTTCGAGCCTATTTTTTTTAAAAAAAATACTTTTTTCATAGATTTATTTTACAAAGGTGTTGTGTTTATAAATTGTTGAATTTGCTTGCCTTCATTTCTTACAATAAGGTGTTTGGAATATACTATTCTCATCCCGGTCTCAGCATCTGAAGGGAAAAAGGCAAGAAAGTCAACAACATTCTTACCTGCAACAGGTGATGTTAGGAGAGCGGAAGGCAACAGTTTGGAGAACTCCCAGCAGTTTTCTTGGTGAGATTTCAGAAGTAGTTTCACAGAATAACAGAGTTGGAAGAGGCCTTGGAGGTCTTTTAGTCCAACCGCCTGTTCAAGTTCTTTACCTGGCCAGACAGAGGTGGTATTCAGCAAGTTCTGACTGGTTCCGGAGAACCGGTAGCGGAAATTTTGAGTAGTTTGGAGAACCGGTAAATATCACCTCTGACTTACTCTGGCCCCATTCAATTATCTGCCTCCCGAGTCTCAGATGATCGGGAGGGAATAGAGATTTTACAGTATTTTTCCGTGCCATGCCCACCAAGCCATGCCTACCATGCCATGCCATGCCCACTAAGCCACACCCATAGAACTGGTAGAAATAAAAAATTTGAATCCCACCACTGTGTACAGGGCAATTTGTTCCTGTTGTCCTCTCCTCCTTTTAACATTTATTTTAAACTTCAACTTTTGCTCTCTTACCTTACGAAGAAATGTACCGATTTTGGAACACACATTCCTAGTTGATTTTGTACTATTATCTTTTGATCCCGGCTTCTCCCCATGTTTAACCTTACAAGAATGAGGTACATTGTATTTTAAGAAAAAGAGAGAAAGACAACCTTGATAGTTAAGCTATATATATTCTCCTAAAGGCTTTAAGCCCGCTCCTCCCATAACAGAGGGAAAGGATGCACATAAATAAAATGGATAAACTGCAATTCTGAGTTGAAATCCATGTTTGACTATTATAGGTCAGGCTGCAAAGCACTAATTATATTTCACGCCAAGGTTGCAGAGCAATTAAGGAAAAATTCAACTTCCACAGATCTGAGTCCTGTTGAATCATATTCACCAATCTTTGTCAGATGACGTAGAAGTGTATTTCCTTCCATGTGAGTTCTCTCTCTCTCCTTCCCTCCCTCCCTCCCTCCCCCTGTGTGTGTGTGTGTGTGTGTGTGTGTGTGTGTGTGTGTGTGTGTGTGTTTCTGTCTTCAAGTCAGTACTCATGACAATTGCTTGGAGAGATTTCAGAAGTGATTTAACAGAATAACAGAATTGGAAGGGACCTTCGAGGTCTTCTAGCCCAACCCCCTGCTCAAGCAGGAAACCCTATACCGGATGTCGGCAACCTGCGGCTCCGGAGCTGCATGCAGCTCTTTGGGCCCTCTGCTGCAGCTCCCTCTCCCATCACTGGCTGACCCATCCCCTCGCCTGGCTTGAGAAAGTAAGGGTGATGGAGGGGGATGGAGAAGTGACTGGGGCTGATTCTCCGGTGACTCTTGCTGAAGCTTCTTCCAGCTCTTGTTGGTGCTGAGTGTGCCTCAGTTGCTTGGGGAGATGTGCAACCTGCTCTCCCCGCCCCCCAGAGACACTGGCCCAGCCTGGGTATGACAGATGCTGGCCTTGCTAACACGAGGGTTGTTGGGGTGGGAATGAGGGGACGATGGAAAGGGAGATGGGCCAGCAGTGCCCGGCCACAGCTTTAAGAAGCTCAGGGCAGCAGGAAAAGGGAGCTGGCCCTGCCGAAACTCACACGCCCACCCCTGGGGTCAGGAAAGCCAAGGCTTGTGCCTAAGGTGGGACTAGAACTCCCAGTTTCCTGCTTTCTAGCTGGTACCTTCATCACTACACCAAACGGGCACTACACGCAGAGCCAGCGCTGTCCGAAGACATCTCCGTGGTCATGTGGCTGGCATGACTAAATGCTGAAGGCGCACGGAACACTGTTCCCTTCCCACCAAAGGTGGTTCCTACTTTTCTACTTGCATTTTTGCGTGCTTTCGAACTGCTAGGTTGGCAGAAGCTGGGACAAGTGACAGGAGCTCCCTATGTTATGCGGCGCGAGGGATTCGAACCACCGAACTGCTGACCTTTCGGATTGACAAGCTCAGCGTCTTAGCCACTGAGCCACCGCATCCCTGATTTACAGACTTTCTATTGAATGATACACCAGAAACTGGCAGCTTAGGTGCCTACTAGAAGGCACTGCACTGAATTAACCAGGCTAAGCTTACTTCGCTTTGAGTCCCTCTCTGTGTTCGGAGAGGATTCTGGACTCTTGTTCTTCTTGCTTGCCTTGCCTGGAATAGCAGATAAGCTTAGCAAGTTTCCTGTCTCCGGGGAGGGCATCCATCACAAGCAAAGCCTCAGTCTACTGAAAATGCCTGCATATATCACCTCCCGCCTTGCTAGCAAGTCCATTATTCAACTCGTAGCCCAGCCTCTGTGCTTTCTGACGGATGTCTGAATGAATATGCAAAGCTATGGGGCTGAGTTTCCGTATTCATCAAAACAATGACCTAGAAAGAAACTGGGAAGAGCTATTGTATGAAAGTCACATTTAGGATGGAGAACTTTGGATGACAGCATTTCCTTTGTAGGGAATTAAATGTTGCATCCAAGACAGTGCACGCTCTCCCAGGGGTGCTTAAAATAGAGCTTTGTGCAACTAGTCACTCAACATTCTCCATTCTACGTAGCGCCAGAGGAATTGGGAGATATTCCTGGCCAAGACTGTCGAAGACAGAGATAAATCCCCACATTGTTTTCCAAATGGGACTCCCCAGGACCATTGGGAGAAGTATCCTCCCTCCCTCCCCTTCTTCCTCCCATCCTTCCTCCCTCCCTTTCACCCATTCTTTCTTTCTTCCTCCCTCCCTCTCTCCCATTTATCCTCCTATCCTTCCTCCCTTTCTCCCTCCCTCCCATCTTCCACCTTCTCATCCTCCCTCCCATTCATCCTCCCATCCTCTCTCCCTCTCTCTCTCCCTCCCTCCCATCTTCCTCCTTCTCATCCTCCCTCCCTTCTTCCCTCCCATTCTCCCTCTCTCTCTCCCTCCTTCCCATTCATCCGCCATCCTTCCTTCCCATCTCCCTCCCATTCATCTTCCCATCCTTCCTTCTTATCTCCCTCCCATTCTTCCTCCCATCCTTCCTTCCTTTACTCCTTCCTTCCTACCTATCTACCTTACTTCCTCCCCCTCCCACATCCATCCATCCTTCCTTCCTTCCTTCCTTCCTTCCTTCCTTCCTTCCTTCCTTCCTTCCTTCCTTCCTTCCAAATAAAAACTTTGAAAAACACTGTGAAGGAAGGAAAAAAGGCATTCGGCAGGTTAAAAAAAGGCAAATCTTTTCCAAGTGTAAGTGAGGAGAGGAAAATAAAAATCTCATGGCATATTCTGAGAGGAAAACAGAAAATAAAATAAATTTCTGCATACAGGAAGTGAAGTTTGTGTCCTTCATTTCTCCCCATTAAAGGAGTTCAAATGCAACCTTCATAAGCTATTCCAGCAGAACCATTCTGTTGTAATGTGTTATCAAAATACACATATCTTACAGGTAATTGAGCTGCAGCAAAGAGCACGAACCAAATCTGAAATTCATTTTTAACATTCTCCTTAAAGCTCTTGAGAATACCACGGATAGTCAAGAAAACAAATGCATCATTAAACAAATCAACCCAGGCTTCTCACTTGAGACACAAATAAGCAGGCTCAAATTATTTTATTTTTGGACATATTATGCAAGGACCCAGCTCTCCGGAGAAGACTCTAATGCTGGGAAGGGTCGAAGGGAAGGGAAGAGGATGACCAGCAGCAAGGACTCAGGGATAGTGGTAGTGGTGGGACTCTTGGAAAATCTAACCAAGTAGATTAGGGACAGTTGGTCAGGGAGAAGATGGTTGCTAATAGTTGACATTGACCTGAAGGCACAAAATCAATGGAGGAGGATTAGAAGGAGAGGAAGGGAGGGAGGGAGAATAATAAATAAATAAATAAATAAGGAGAGAGAGAGAAAGAAAAAAGAAAAAGGAAGGACGGAAAGAGGAAAAAAAAGAAGAAGGTAAGGAAGGCATGAAGGAAAAAAGAAGGAAGGAGAGAAAGAAAGCAAGAGAGAGAGAGAGAAATAAAAAAGGAAGGAAAGATAATAAATAAATGAAGGAAGGAAGGAAGGAAGGAGAAAAAGAAAGAAAGAAAAAGAAAAGAAGGTAGAAAGGAGAAAAAGAAAGAAGAATGGAAAGAAAGAGAGAGAGGGAGAAAGAAAAAAGAAGGAAAATGAATAAAGGAAGGAAGGAGAAAGAAAGAAAGAAAGAGAAAGAAAGAAAGGAAGAAAGGGAAAAAGAGAGAAAGAAAAAAGAAGGAAGGAAGGAAGGAAGGAAGGAAGGAAGAAAGAAAGAAAGAAAGAAAGGAAGGAAGGAAGGAAGGAAGGAAGGAAGGAAGGAAGGAAGGAAGGAAGGAAGGAAGGAAGGAAGGAGATATTACCAAACCCTGCCTGACTAAATTATGGTTAACCTCATGTGATTTTGCAATGCTGTTCTCTCATCTTTGGCATGGAAAAACTGTACAACAAAAAGAAGAGGAAAAGTAACTAAATTTTGCCATTCTATCTCCAGAATCTTAAATTTATATCTCCTGTAGTGCACTTTTCCATATCTATTTATCACTTTCCCTTTTCCGTTCTGATCGACACTTGCACTGGAAGGTTCAATACAAGTGTTATATATTGTTCCTCTCTGTGTCACTTTGAGGCTCATGATAGAGTAGGGGAAGCTTGGTAACTGTTTGCAGAAGCTTTCAATCTCTCAACTCTGATCCCTTTATTTTTACACCTTCCCCACCCTTCCTTTTAGTTAAATTTGTCTTTGTCACATGTGTAAACCTGGATAGGAGAGAATGATTTAATTGTGTGGCTTTCGGTCTTCCCTGTTATAGGAAGATGCTCTTGTGCTTCAATGGACTTTCTGAAAATCATCTTCATAAAAGACAGCACTTAAATATCTCCAAAGAAAACAACACTGCAGCTAAACTCTCTAAAATTAATCTCTCTCTGGGTAGCCTATAAAAGTGGTTTTAAATAAGCCTTCATATTTATGCCATCACCTAAAATAGGGTTATTCTGCAGAGATGTGGTCAAAATCATTAAGAGAGTGCAAAGTGTGCTCTCTCTCTCTCTCTCTCTCTCTCTCTCTCTCTCTCTCTCTCTCTCTCTCTCTCTCTCTCTCTCTCTCTCTCTCTCTCTCTCTCTCTCTCTCTCTCTCTCTCTCTCTCTCTCTCTCTCTCTCTCTCTCTCTCTTTTAAATGTGCCTTTTACTTTTTCAGCTGGAGTGGTGGAGCTCTCACCTCACAATCAGGATGCGGTGTAGAAACAGATATTTCTCTCTCTGGCTATGATGACAATTTGTCTGCTGAATATAACTCTGCATTGGCGTCAGGAAGGGCATCTGGCCACTAAACACTCAACCCATTCAGTTGTCCAGACTCCACCCGGCAAGGGATTATTATGTGGCTGTTAAAAGGTGATGATGATTGTAATTTTTGAGCTGCCACTCTGACAAAGTTGATGAAATTCTGCAGACACTCTTGACCTAAAAGGAACCTCAAAGTAGAAGAATAATCTATCTTCTGCCTAGTCCCAGTGTAGCACTACAGAAACCAAGAGAAAGCAGTGAAACAGCCTTAATTGTACAAAGTAGACATTAATAAGGACACTGTGGCTCACTGGCTAAGACGCTCAGCTTGTTGATCAGAAAGATTGGCAGTTCAGTGGTTCAAATCCATAGCGCCGCATAATGGAGTGAGCTCCCATTACTTGTCCCAGCTTCTGCCAACCTAGCAGTTCGATAGCACATAAAAAATGCAAGTAGAAAAATAGGAACCACCTTTGGTGGGAAGGTAGCAGGATTCCATATGCATTCGGCCTTTAGTTATGTCGGCCACATGACCATGGAGACATCTTCGGACAGCGCTGGCTCTTCGGCTTTGAAAGAGAGATGAGCACCACCCCCTAGAGTTGGGAATGACTAGCACATATGTGCGAGGGGAACCTTTACCTTTATGCATTAATAAAGTGATAGCCAACCTTGTACAAATTATTTTTCTCTACTTTTCTAGGACAGGTGTGGATTTCTATGTCTGGCAAACATCCAGGAGTCTATCTCATGGGGCTACATTTATAAAGACACTTCCACACAAGTGTTTGTATTTTTCTCATTTCAGTTTTGAGATCCCATGTATTTCATGGGGTGCTGAATACTGCTAGGCACAAGATGAACCATTCTAAAGGCAATCGGTTTCCCAGTCTTTTCTCCTATTGCTGGCCTCTTCTCCCATCACTGGCATGTTTCTGTGCATGCACAGAACAGTTTTCAGTAAACTGCAGATGAGCAGCAATGTGCAGTTTACAAAACGCCCGCTCTCAGCGAACCGGTAGTAAACCGGTTAGGAACTACCACTGACTCCATGTTACTCCTAGAGAGATGACGAGGCCATGAACTGTCTAGATCCCAATGACATCACACCCTTCCCTCATCTTGCAAAACGAGCAGCCTGTTGCAGAGACCTATGGTGATGGAAATTAGTCAGCCCTGCTTGCATTTCAGCCCGGGAACCCAGATAATGCCAGGATATGCTTTGGAGGTGAGTGAATCATTCTGGCTTCATATCTCAGGTTGGTTCTTAGTTTTTAAATGCCTCCGAAGTTGGAATAGCAAAATATCTAGATTTATTACACAGAATAACCTTTAAAATGTGTCTCATTAAACTTCAGTTTCTTACCCTCTGGCTTTCTTTTTTTCTAGAAATATGAAATTGGGGGATTTCACAGCAAAGTAGGGAAATGGTGAGAAATGGTAGTATTTAAATAAGACACAGCAGCAGCACACATTAATAATATGGAAGCTTTCAAAGAAAAGAAAAAACCCTCCCCCACACACTATTCTTCTTTTCAAGGTGTGGATAGTAGAAACTCTGATCAGAATAGTCTCACATTGTCATGTCTGGAAAGTCTCTTCCCTAGGTAATCAGCTGTGAATCCCAAGTAATTCAAGTAATTGCATAAAAACAGTGTAGTTCCTGCAAGTACATCCACAAACACAAACTTAACATTTTGCACTTGTTGATTTTCTTAAACCTTGGGGAATTGTGGAAGGAAATTGTCTTGCGCTGGTCAATATGATGGCTGGGGAATTCTGGGAGTCGAAGTCCACCAGTCTTATAGTTGGAGGCTTCTGCATTAGAGCGTGGGTGTGTTTGAGAGCAGGAAAAGAAGATATTTGTGTGTTTGTTTGTGTGGGAGGGCGTGTGTGCACGCTCTGTGCTTTGGTTTCAGGGGCCATTATTTTGGAAAGACACTATTTCAAATGACGGTTGCTGTAGAGACCTTAAGCCAGGGGTAAAATGCTCTGAAGGCTGTTTCGCACACGTATGCGCACCGCAGGTGCTCAGAAGCCTTTTCTGAGTCGGCAAAGATAAGTAGAACAGCGAGGGGAGGGGGGAACAGCTATGCCACTCGATTTAGATTCGTAGAAAGCAGAATTTCCTGCTTTCTAGCGAATATAAATTGTGCGGCTCAGCTGATTGTCGCACAGTTGATCACTGAACTTTTTTTAAAAAAACTTTTCTTTAGAATTTTTTACCACCGGTTCGAGCAAACCCGTGACCCAACAAATGCGCGGCCAACAACAGCGCGCTGACAAAATCGCGCCAATAAAACTGCAACGTCGACAGCGTGCCCACAAAGGCGTGCCGACAAAAGAGTGCCAACAGAAGCGCCATTACAGTTAAGGTAAGGGTTAGGGTTAGGGTTAGGGTAAGGGTAAAGGTAAGGGTAAGGGTGAGGGTAAGGGTTACATTTAGGGTTAGGTTTAGGGTTAGGTTCAGGGTTAGATTTAGGGTTAGGTTTAGGGTTAGGTTTAGGGTTAGGTTTAGGGTTAGGTTCAGGGTTAGATTTAGGGTTAGGTTTAGGGTTAGGTATAGGGTTAGGTTTAGGGTTAGGTTCAGGGTTAGATTTAGGGTTAGGTTTAGGGTTATGTTTAGGTTTAGGGTTAGGTTTAGGGTTAGGTTCAGGGTTAGGTTCAGGGTTAGGTTAGGGTTAGGTTTAGGGTTACCTTTAGGGTTACCTTTAGGGTTAGGTTTAGAGCGCGCTTCTGTTGGCGCGCTGTTGTCGGCGCGTTTCTGTGCTCATTTGTCGGCGCGATTTCAAACTCACGCTTTTCTCCCCACGGTTTTGTCAGCGCGCTTTTGTAGAGCGCGCATTTGTCGGTGAACCGAGCAAACCGGCCCGAACCAGTAGAATTTCACCCCTGCCTTAAGTGTAATAAAACACATTTTTTTTGCGGGGAGGGGGAAGGTTAGGGTTAGGAAAAGGAAAATTTTGCTATTAACAAGGGGCCTTAGTAGGTTCTCCATATCAAGTCATGGCTTCTCTAGTGATTGGTTAAACATTTTGCCCCTCGCCCAGCCATCCTTCAGGTGACAGAAAACCCGGAGTTAATCCAGCAGCACCTGAATGACAAGGGTTAAGACTTTACAAATCAGAGAGAAGAGAATATTTGTAGCTCAAAAGGCCTTGGTGCTCTCAGAACATAGTTTTTTCCTTGCGGACATTTCATTACCCAACTAGATAACCTCATCAGCGCTAGAAGGGAGGAGAAGTTTGCTCTCTGTTGATAGACAAGTGGCTTACTCTGTGGCAGGGGTGGTTCTTTGATTAGGCAGTGTAGTCTCTGCAAGCACATCCACAAACACAAACTAACATTTTGCACTCATGTTGGTTTCCTTCATCTTGGGAAATTGTGGAAGGAAATTGTCTTGCGGAATTCTGGGAGTTGAAGTCCACAAGTCTTACAGTTGGACGCTTGTGCATTAGAGTGTGCGTGTGCTTGAGAACAGGTATGTGTTACGTGGGAGAGCAGAAAAAGAAGGTATTGCAGCTAAGGGAAAGTAGCAGCTGCCAGCTCACCAGATGTGACAGTGGAGGAGGAGCAGGCATGGACTGCCCTTCACCAGCAGAAGATAAGTTGAACCGAGAGGCAGAACACACCTTTTCAGAGAAGTGTTGAGAAGCTACAACCAGCCAGCAGCTGGTAAAGCACCTTTTTTTTCTCACCTTGGCATAGATTGAGAAACTGCCAAGCCCATAGTTTAGAACAGCAGTTGATAGCAACAGAAGCCATAAGTCTGCAGAAATTCTCAGTCATCCAGGGCATGGTTGTCCCAAAGGGGCTTTTTCAGGAGGCAACTGGACTTCTTCACCTCATTCAAACTGTAACCCTTAGAATGGAGCGGAAGTTGGAATGGGTTTCTAGAAAAAGAAATTGCAGACTACAGGAAGCAGGAGGACACAGATAAACCTCCAGGTGCTTCAACAATGTGAGGGTTGGAAATTCAGCCCTGTGTTTAAAGGAGGTTGAACTGTGGTTTTCCTTGAAGTATTCTTTTTCATTAATAAAAATAAACCCGAGGTATATTCTAAGCCGAGGTGGCACAATGGTTAGAGTGCAGCACTGCAGGCTACTTCAGCTGACTGTTAGCTGCAGTTCGGCTGTTCAAATCTCACCTGCTCAGGGTTGACTCAGCCTTCCATCCTTCCGAGGTGGGTAAAATGAGGACCCAGATTGTTGGGGGCGATATGCTGACTCTGTAAACCCCTTAGAGAGGACTGAAAGCCCTATGAAGCGGTATATAAGTCTAACTGCTATTCCTATTGCTAACTGCTATTGCTAAGAAAGACATTTTTATTATAAAATAAATAACAAACAAACTTACTGGCTAATAACTACATTTTGGCAAAGTTCCTAGCCTACCTCCTTGTGGCAGGCAAACAGAGAAAATGGAAAGAGAAAGAAGGAAGGAACGGACATGCTCAGTAGAGTTTACAGACAAGAGTCAGTCTACCGTAGGTCTTAGAGTATAAGCACAGCTGGCAAAACCAAAATCATCATGACAAACAACCCTCTAAAAAGAAAAAAAAATGCAGACCAGAGGAAGCAGGAGGATACAGATGAACCTCCAGGTCTTTCAACAACCCTCTAAAAGGATGCAAATGACCAGCTGTCTGCAAGGAGTATAAATTCTTCCATTCCCCACTATCCTATCAGAGCTGAAGAAGCTTCTTGGATGAGAAGCAAAATGTCTTCAAAGAAGAAACAAGAAAGTCCAGTTGCTTCCTTTGGGACAACCATGACCTGGATGACTGAGAATCTCTACAGACTTTGAGCTATGGGATGAACACTCTTTGAATGATGAGGGAGTAGGAATGGATTTCCAGAGGAAAAAATTGCAGACTACAGGACTCAGGGACCTGTACCACAGGACTGAAGACTAGAGGAACCAGGAGCACCACTCAGGTGACCCCGAGGAGACCGATAAAGCTCCAAGTGCTTCAAAGACCTTCTAAAAGGATGCAAATGACCAGCTGTCTGCAAGGAGTACACATTCTTCCATTCCCCACTATCCTGTCAGAGCTGAAGAAGCTTCTTGGATGAGAAGCGAAAGGTCTTCACAGAAGAAAAAAAAACACCAAGAAAGTCCAGTTGCCTCCTGAAAAAGCACCTTTGGGGCAACAGAAGCCCTCTTTGAAGTGGCCAAAGACTTTGGAGGAAGCTCAAGCAAACAAAGAGAATAGAATTCTTTAGATTGTTTAGGAATAGGATGCATCACTACAGATATTAGTATGAGTATAAAGCAATGTAGCATCGGCTTAGCAATAAGCGATTAAAGGAGATATTTTGGTGGTGGGGAGGAGCAGGTTTGCTAATTTTTAAAAAAATAAAAACTTCTCTAAAGGAGGGAAAAACTTTTTCGCTGGTCTACACTCTTTTCCAAAAGGCCCCCTCCTCAAAGGAGGGAGCAAAGAGCTGCTTCCCCCCCCAAAAAAAGACCCCTTGTCAACATTTGCCATCCTAAGACAAAGAGGAGGAGGGATATTGGCTTCAGTGGATGGTGAAATGAGCCTGGAAGGATGGCAAGGAGGACGCTGTAAGTCCTGAAGACTGAAAGAAAGGAGGGGATGATATTCATACATCTGTGCTTGCCCACCTACGCTTCCCTTTTCCGTCGATTTTTGTCTTCCCTCCAAACGCATTTGAAGGAAGCTTGGTGCTGGCTTGCATTATTCATGAGCCTGAGAGTTTTGACAAGAACTTTGTTTTTCTCGGGGAGGGGAAGAGCCGAGAGGGAATGTGTCATTATGAGATGTCAGTATCCAAAATATAACATTCCTGGGAGAGAGACAGTTCTTTGTAAAAAGTGCCAAGTTCTTCCCACTCATCCAGAAGGATCCAGGAGGGACGATCATGTCGTAAAATAAAAGGCAGAGAGGTTTGGGGGAAAGCTTCTAAAAAAATTGGAGGTTCTGCCTTCGGTGGTTGAAGTTCTGCAGCCCTGGCTACAGCTGGTTCAAGACCTAACAATCGCCTAATAAGTTTGCAGAGGGTTGAGATGACCCCGTTGCCTCATCTGGCTTGTCTCCCCTTTCCCTCCTCTGCCATCTGCTGCTTGAGAGAAGCAGAAGGAGAGGGAGGTGAGTGAGAGAATCTGTATCTCCACCCTCTTTGGCTCCACTCACTCACTGTTTCAGCCTTATCCACTATGCCAAGTATCCATGAGACCACATAGAGGGGAAAACTTTCACATGATCTAGAAAGGATCATAGCATCCAGATCTGGGTGCTGCATCACTGAAAGTTTTTAAAACAGAGATTGGGCAGCCATTGGTCTGAAATATTATACGGTTTCCTGCCTGAGCAGAATTACCTCCCTGCGACCAATTAGATCTCATAGATTGGGCCTCCTCCGAGTTCCATCTGCCAGCCAGTGCCGGCTGGCAATTACAAGGAGGAGAGCCTTCTCAGTAGTAGCTCCGACCCTTTGGAACGATCTCCCCGTGGAGATTCGTACTCTCACCACCGTCCAGGCCTTCCGCATAGCCCTTAAGACCTGGCTAGCCCGTCAGGCCTGGGGACAAAGATAATTGCCCCTCCCGAATGATGAATGAATGTTGCTCATTATTTTATACTATGTTTGTCTACGTTATTGTTTGTATATCCCTCCCTTGATTTTATGTAAGCCGCCCTGAGTCCCCTCAGGGAAAAGGGCGGCCTATAAATGTTAATAAACCTCTAAACCTCAGAGGGTTGGACTTGAAGACCTCCAAGGTCCCTTCTGTTCTGACCGAGGCTTCCCCAGCAGCACGAAGCCGAGTCCTCATCCCAACAAACTCTTTTATTTAATTTACAGTGAATTCCATTCCAACAAAGTCTTTCCTCTCCCACAGTCTTTCAAGGTAGATTCACAATTACCGATCTTTAGCGGGCTTGGAGAGTGGCCAGGCTGATATCTTTCAGATGCCGCAATACTTGGCAAGAAGAAACTAACTGTCTCCTGCAAACACCCCTCCCGTTTGTCTCCTCTTTTATTCCCTATGGGAGGGGCCATTCACCATCCAACTGTGGCCTTACTCCCAAGCTGTTACTCCCAAATTTCTTCCTTAGCTGTTCCCTTCATCTGGAACTCTGCGCATGCGCCTACTGAGAACAGGCTCGAGCTGTTCATCTGCCTCACTGATGTCTGATTCTGAAGGCAGCTGATAACTGTCAGACGGCTGTGGTCCCTTCTCTGCCTCTGACACAGAGCCCTCATCAGAGCCTTCCCCAGACTCCAGGACTGGCCCATGTTCCTCCCCAACCTCCTCACTGTCCGAATCTGCTGCAAGCTTCAGGCCACAACACCACCATGATTGATACCACCTTCTTTGTGTCCTGTGATCTGTGTATGTTAAATTTTTAGTAATATTTTGATTTTTTTAAATAATTGTTTAATCTTTTAGGTTTTTTAATATGTTTCCTTCGATTGTTTTTAAGCTGCCGAGAGTTGCTTTTTGTAGGATAGGCGGCCATATAAATTTGATAAATGAATAACTAAAACAATGTGATCACTTTCCTCAAAGTGACATGTTGCCCATTTTCTCTCTTAAATCAAGCTAATTGCAGACTCGCACATTAAATGAATATTACAATCTTGTCAAACACACCTGTGTGTGTGGACTTAAAAGAATAGGAAGGGCTTTGAAAGATAGCAAGTTAGGTCTTTATTATTCTCCCAAATGGTCTGTATGGGCTGCCTCGATGCGCATGTTTTTTTTTTTAAAAAAAGAAAATACGGTGGCAGAACTTAGATCATTTTAAAGGTGAACATCTGCTTTTTCGTGTCTTTAGCACATCTGTCAGTGAAGGCAGGGCAACTTAATTAGCAAGCAAAATTTGGACTTTCTCCTGTATGTATTTGCAATTCTTAACTGTGTACTTGCTTTATATTTTTATCTTTGTATACGACATGTTTTTTTGTTCCTCCTTGCTAATTTTTCTTCAAGTGGGAATTTGAAATCACAAATAAGAACCAAATTGTTTCCTACCTGACATCACTCTATCTCGGATCTCAGATGATCAAGGGAGGAATGTTGTACTCTAAATCCTTGCTCATATATTCTGAAATGGAAGGCTATGCAGTTTTCGTGATAAACCATACAGGGGTCTTAGCTTTGCCCATAGACAGAGTGCCCAAGACACAGTGCATGCCACCTCTTTTTAGAAGAATCTTAGGCACAATAAACTTTTAAACTTCCCATAATCCTTTGCCTTTGGTAATGCTGGCTGAGAGCAACCATCTCCAAAATACCTCTTGATATCAGTTGCCTAGCCTTTGGGACAGTGGTGAATTATTATTTTTTTACGACCGGTTCTGTGGGTGTGGCTTGGTGGGCATGACAGGGGAAGGATACTGCAAAATCCCCATTCCCACCCCACTCCTGGGGGAAGGATACTGCAAAATCTCCATTCCCTCCCCACTCCTGGGGGAAGGATACTGCAAAATCTCCATTTACACCCCACTCCTGGGGGAAGGATACTGCAAAATCTCCATTCCCTTTCCACTCCAAAATCTCATAGCACTGATGATGTTACTTAGTCAGGTAATGAAAGACTTGCAGGCAAGCAACCAAGCTCATGGAGTACCAAGGACTTCACACAAAGGTTTCTTAGCTTTTAAATACCAGTTGAACCATGGACATACATCAACATCTCCAGCAAAAAAAGTGGGGTTCTACTTCATAAGCTTCAATAAAACCATCAATTTGCTTCTAGATCTACCAACTGGGCAAGATGTTCTGGAAGGGCAACTTTTAGAATTAACAGCCTCCAAACTGCCTATTGCTAAGAATTGGGGATGCTGTAAGGGGATGAAACTCACTTAACAACACTCTTGCTTAGCAACCAAAATGTTAGCGCAGAAACTCTGGAATTTGAAGTACGCAAGTCTTAAAGCTGTCAAGTTACAAGACCCTTCTACCCCTAACCCTTTATGAAAAAACACCCCAGGGGTGTTCAAACTTGACAGCTTTAAGACTAGTGGACTTCAACTCCCAGAATTCCTCCTCTCGCTCTTCATCTTGATGATGTGCGGATGGGCGGGGGGAGGGAGCTGGAACCGGTTCTAAACTGCGCTGTAGATTTGTGGAACCTCATCTATAGAAGAGGTTAGAACTGGCAGGAACCCAACCCTGGTGCTAAGCCTTAAAGGAGCTTGTTTCATTTTGGATGAGGTACCCATTTGTGTACACCTAGCCATCATAATAGTATCTATCTCACAGCTTATGGTACAGCAAGTTGAATGGCCCCAAGCAACTTAATAAACCATGATGAAATTTTAAATAAGCCTAAAGCTTGATGCAATGTGAAATCCAGCACATTAGATTTTTTTTTTTTATTTCTGCAGAATACAGTTACAACAAATGAACAAATTCATGAGCTTGGATGAGGAAGGATGGGAGGTTGGGGGAAAGGTGCCAATGATTGATTAACGTAATGAAATATTGTCACTCAAATGCAATTTGTGTTTTTTTTTAAAACCCATCAAAGGTTTTGCCGTTGTAGAATTATTTTTCCTATTACTTCAAATGACTGCATTCCTGATTAGGTATTGAAAAATCTTGATGTGTATTATACCATTTTAAAATCTTATTTTCTAAATGACTTTTCTTAATACGGCCAGTTCTATTGATGTGGATTTTGTGTTTCTCGACTTGGCACACCATCCATATTTATCAGAGACAAACAACTTGCAGATTTGCTTAGGCTAATATAGGTTTACGCCACATTCAATCTCTGTGTGGGAAAAATAAAGGGGGGAAATATATAAATTAGGTTCCTAGAAGAATTTAATCCTAAACGGAAAATCATTCATACAAAAATAAGAGAATCGTATTTCTATTAGGTATAAATTATTTATTTTTTCATATATATTTTTTCTGGATGGACATTGAATTCCCACATACAGATGACATAGGTGACATTCAAACCATTAACATGACAAAGATGGCTTAGGAATTATATTAAGCAGTTTTTTCATGTTCATTGTCCATCACCTGCAGGCTTTGCCACAAAATAGAATTTTGGAAACATGGGCTGGTGTTATGAACAATTGGTGTGTGTCAATGTACATAACCCCAAAGACATGGAGACTCAAATGAACAATATGAGCAACTTTCATTAAGATGATGCTACTTAACAGTAAAACATATGCTATTTACTTTTATTCTACTTGGGCTGATAATTAGGCATTGCTGTTGTAGAAAAGACAGGACATGCAAGCCAGCTCTTCAGGGAAGGAAATGTTTATTGCGCATGTTCGGAAACAATGGCCTGAACAATGAGTGAAAGTCAGGAAATTCCTTATATAGTTTATCGCTTTCAGCTAAAGCCATCTGTTAGTTTTGGATACACCCCTCAAGATTTGCCCTTGAGTTACAGGAAGTTACAGGAAGTATACATGGGTCAGCTAACAGAGCAGTGTAGCTCGTATTTTGAGGAATGTGTCTACTAAACAGATTTACAACCAAGCCAGCAAATATGTTAAAATAGATACTTTGCTTCAGCAGATTTCATGTGCAGACTTCCTTCTAACTCGTGTCTAATTGCACCATGTTCTAAAAGCAAACCTTTGCAATTTCTATATATGAACAGTTAAAACTTAATATCATGAAACCCTAGTTTGGTTCAGGCTTGAGGCCTACTTTGGTTCAGCCAGCCATCTTATTGCAATTAACCATAATCACGGTCATAAGCTACATGGAGAAGCCATGTTAGGATCTTTCATCCAGTCAGGGTATCCAGGCAAGACTAAGGTAAAGGTAAAGGTTCCCCTCGAACATATGTGTCCCTTAAAGAATTTGTAATGGATTAAGAACACGCACAAGCACACCCACGCAGCAACAAGGTGGGTAGACCCAGGTACAATGGCAACAAGGGCACCATTGGAAGATGTGAAAGACCTTGTTAAGGATAGTCTCAGGCCTGCAGAGGTTCCTTTGAGAATCGTTGGCCTGCCACACTCTCATTAAGGGGAGGGGAATAGCAAGGGGTAGAATGTGTTGTTTTCAAAATAAAAAAAATCCTTTCTAGAAGCGCAAGGTTATTCTTTGTCTCCGCACCTTGGCACCGGCTGGAACCAGCTGGGTGGAGATGCCAGTGTGGAAGAAGAAGATTGGACCATGTGATGGATACGTGGGTGTGGGGACAAGATCATGAACTTCCAACTGGGTGGTAATCCTAGGTAACTTCCAGAATTGGGATTCCACAGATGTGCCAAGATGTCTGATGTATTAAATTGGAACTTTAAGGATCGTTTTGCCTTGGACTCTGATTTAATTCTGCATGATACTTGAAACAATGACAACCCGCTGCTCCGGGCAGGCTCCGGTATACCCGTATACTGGGACACACTGCCTGCAACCCACCACTGCTCTAAGATGAAGAATGGAGAGGGCTGCCTGGAAAATTCTGAGAGCAGTTCTCACATTTGAAAGGCACCATATTTCTCAAACAGATTTCTTTAACTTGGTTGTAGAAGGGCAAGTTATTAAAGCTTAATAGTGAATGAAAAGAGATTGAAGACAAGATAAAGATAAGAATTACATTTAACTGGGTAAAATAAATTCTAGTTTGCATATATTGGTAGCAGCTATCTAGAATTTCATGCTCAACCATAAGGATAAGTAGAGACCAGAAGAAATGAAGATGATCTAAGTAGGCACCAACTACTATAACCAGGCTCTGTTCAGGAAGTGTTTCTCTTCTACAAAAATCTGTAAGCATTGATCACAAGGTCCCTGATTCTACCTTAGCCATCAAGGATTATGGGCTGCCAACCTAATAAGCCAAAGGAAATGAAATCCTTACTGATCCTTAAATCTAAATCAAAGCACCCTTAAAAGAATAGATAAAACAGACGTAAATAAAAGCACAAAGAAGCAAAAGTCGCAACCTTTCACAAAGAAACCAAAGATAGAGAACAAGGAAGGAAAGTGGAATAAAGTTATCAGAGAAATGGCAGGAGCATAAAGCTAGAAAAAAGGAGTCACAAAGGGATCTTAGATTTGACCCTTCCACCCCTAACAAAGTTATCGGGAGATTGACAGGTAGAGTTTCATTGCCAGAACGAAGGTAAGAAAATGTTTCTGCTTTTTTAAAAATGGATTGTAAGTGAACCTCCCTAGACCAGAAATTCTAACAATAGGAAACTGAGATTGGTGCAGATGATTGTGATGGCTGAAATTATTTATTTCCCAACTTTGCATTTCAGTTTTCAGTGGCTCTTGGAGTTTTGCAAATGAAGGGGCATATTAATTTCTCAAATATTCTTTGCAGAACTGGATTTTGAGAGGAAAGAGAGAATAGTGTGCATTTAGGCTTATCTGATGGGACACGGTGGTTTACTGGCTAAGACGCTGAGCTTGTCAATCAGAAAGATCAGCAGTTTGAATTCCTAGTGCCGCATAACGGAGTGAGCTCCCCTCACTTGTCCCAGCTTCTGCCAACCTAGCAGTTCGAAAGCATGTAAAAATGCAAGTAGAAAAATAGGTAACAGTGTTAGGCGTTGCACCTTAGGCGTTGAGTCATGCTGGCCCCATGACCACTGAGACGTCTTCAGACAGTGCTGGCTCTTTGGCTTTGAAATGGAGAGGAGCACCGCCCCCTAGAGTCGGGAACGACTAGCACATACGTGCGAGGGGAACCTTTACCTTTATCTTTACCTTTAGGCTTATCTGGTCCTCAACATGGAGAGAATGTGATGTCAGATGCCTCATGTTATTCAGATTTGAACAATATGCTAATGACATAGCTGATGCATTTTGTAAATCAGACTTTACAAGTTCAGTAGCATAATGGATGATTCTTGTTGATGATGCATTTTTCAGCAAAGTATAGTTCTAAAAGAACCATTGTTTTCTGTGGTATTGCCCCATTCATGATAAGTTCACACATAGGTAAGTTCACAAGCCAGTCACATGACTCTTTTTTAATGAACTAGGCCAGTGGGATTTGAAAGTGGCTCAACTGATCAAGGTCTATTATGCCACTGTCAAGAAATCAGATTGAATGGTTAGTTGGGTTCATGAAACATGCTCACAATTAACCCAGTTTTCAACACAATCTGTGAAATCACAAATGAACCTGTTGTGGCCCAGCAGGAGCCGTTGGGGCTGCCATCAGACTCCAACAGCGAGGGGCCCTATGAGTCGGCTCTGGAGGAAGTGGAGGACCCTGGACAGGATTCCGACTCCGAGCAGGGCACAGAGAGGCTGGTTGGCCACCAGGAGGCAGCTGAGCCTTGGACCAGTGGGGAGGAGACAAGGGAGAGTGAGCCAGACGCTAGTAGTGAGTTGTTCCTGGATGCACGGCACCAAAGAGCTAATAGGCATCAGGAACAGGTGCGCAGTTACAGGAGGTAATTGCACTCAGCTGGTGGTCATTAGGCTCCTCTCCAGACTATAAAAAGACTACTTGTGCACACTCCCCTCTTGCAGAAGTCAACACAGGATCGAATGTCGGAGAACATTGTTAGGAGCTTGGCAGGCTGGATTGCTGCCAAACCTTATCTGTGTTTATTGCTGCCCAAGCTTGTCTGTGCCGGTTTGCTGCCAAGGACCTGTCTGTCTGTTAATTAAATGCTGTAACTTATCTTTGGCTTGGAGTGTGCTTTGGTGTGGAACGACGGGGGTCAGAACAGAACCACCTAAACTGGCTTTAGCTTTGCTCTATCTATCATCTAATTTATGCAGCTGGACATCTCACAGGACTTAACTCAGCAGTGTGCAGCTATATGACAATGAAAACAATACAATGTTCATTAAAATAATAACATAGCAATAAAACCCTATAAAAAAAAGATCAAGATTGCAGAAGAATACCAATCAGCTTACATAATACAACTACCTAACAGGATCCTATTGGGATACCCAAGGTTGCGAGAAAAAAATATCATGATCTAAGGCCCAGGCTATCACCCCTTTGGAATTGGGCCACACATGGAACATGTGAGCTCCATTTGTGTTCATACAGAACCACTCCTTTCCCTTCCCACCCCCTTCGCCACCCCCGCTGGGGTTTGGGGACCACTGATGTAATGATTCTCTGGAAGGCTAACAGGGATGGAGTTAATCTTATCTGAGGCAATGATGTTAGAGAGGGCAGGAGTCACAGCAGGGAAGGCATATCTTCAGAGTCCCATCAGATCGAACTCTGCAGCAGGTAGGATCCAGATGATAGATAGATGTAATTGGAAGGGTCCCTTGGAGATGTTAGGCTAAAAGCCTAACAAAAGGGGTGGGCTTCAAAAATTTCAGTAATAGGTTCTCTGCCCAGTTGCTGGGTGTGCGTGGCCATGGTGGATGAGGTCTAGTCAGCTTCCTGCACCACGGCGGTAGGTGTTTTCACCTTCCCCAGGCTCTGGAGGCTTTTTTCAAGCCTCCGGGAGGGCAAAAACTGCCTCCCCCAGGCTCTGGACGCCCTCTGGAGGGCGGACACATTTCTGGCCTCCCAGAACTTCCAGGAGGCTCATTTTCCCCCTCCCCGAGCCTTCACGCAGGCCCTGAGCTTACCTCACATCTACGGGCCGCGTAGAGATTCCTGAGAGGGGAAGGGTGGGAGGGACAGGGTAGGATGGGTGTGGCCAGCCAGGGGTGGGATTTGGAGGTTCTCTGAACTGGCTATAATGTTAGCTACAGGTTCTCCTGAACCCAGGCGAACCTGTAGCATCCCACCCCTAGCTAAAAGATGTGATAGGCAAACATAATCTCAGAGTTTTTAATTTCCTCTGAGCTCCATTCATTCTCAGCTTGGAATTACATTCAGAGTACCACCATCAGTGCAGGCTATGGTATAGATCTTAGCGATAGTCACTAGAGTGATATTTTCATGTTATATGTACTGTACGTAGCAGTACAAAATAAATCAGACCTCTGTCACCAACATTTCCAGGAGAACATATCCAATATTCAAAGCTGGTTTTGCTTTGCTTTTTTTTTTTTTTTGTACTTTACAACCAATTTGCATAAAACAAAAAATATACTGGTTGCATTGCTTAAAATGGTTTCTTCCCTCCCCAGTCGCCAGATTTCTAATTTCCATAGAAACTTTGCTAATGTGCACTCATTTTTTCAACTGTCAAAATTCTAAAAGAGTTCAGGAGTCTTCTGGTTGCTGTTTGCATCACATTATCAACAAAATATTTTTTCGCAGATCAAAATTGCTCTATTTTCATAAATCAAGATTTATACAAATATATATTTATATTTAAAGCAAGCATTTCTGCAATGAACAACTGTTCCTGGATTTGCCCTAGAAATTGAATCATTTCTTGTGCAACTGTTTGGAGAGCCGATGCTGAAGGTTAATACCTATATGAAATGCAAAAATAAAAAATAAAAAATGAGTGAATTCCAATGACATTGATTATCCATCAAGAATGCCAATGGCTTTACAGGATTCATTTCTGTAATATTGCCTTAAATAGCATTCCATGTCTATTGGAAAGGTGTTTTGAGGGTAAACAGTATTTGACAAGGAATGAATATTTGAAGGATAATTCTTTCTGCATATAAGCCCTGCTATTACAAAGTTTAATTTCTCTCAGGGTGAGGGGATTTCTGTTTTCCTTCTAAGCGATCAATTTCTAAATGCACCAAGACTGGTGCCAAAAATGTTTATTTATTGTTTTAGCCCATAGGAATTCCCTGGTGCTTAGACTGGGTTTGGTTTTTAGATAATGTGTGCATGTGATTTTACACGTATGTATGTATGTATGTATGTATGTATGTATGTATGTATGTATGTACGTACGTACGTACGTACGTCTCTGTCTCTGTCTCTGTCTCTATATCTATCTATCTATCTATCTATCTATCTATCTATCTATCTATCTATCTATCTATCTATCTATCTATCTCTATATCTATATCTATATCTATTCTCTCTCTCTCTCTCTCTCTCTCTCTCTCTCTCTCTATCTATCATACACACACACACACACACACACACACACACACACACACATATATATATATGATTTTTTTTTTTTTTACAACCCCTGGTAAGCCCCAATTATGGGAGGAAGCTAACTGCTTCCATCATCTGTCTATCGGCTCGTCACAAGAGTCCATCACGACAGAAACCCAATATTTTTACTGTTGCCTTTGTTATATTTGTGTTTTTTTTATTTGTGCTGATAAATAAATAAAGGGAGACTAGTATAGATCTATTTCAAGCTATTTAGCTCTCATCAGCTAGCCATACCCTTACTGGGATTTGAACCTGGGCTATATTACATCCTAGGCAAACTTCTTAGCCATTAGGCCACAGGCTCTTATCCGTTATCAGCGAAGCCAGGGTGAAAGGTATCTATTAGATTTTTATATATTTTTTTTATAAAAAAATATTGTTGGGCACACTAGATGTAATGTGCCTGGAAAATCTCTCCCATTTATCTTGAGTATGATTTCTGGTTCAAGCAAAGGAAGTTTGCATTTCCCCAGATTTTCTATTTATCAGTCCCATGTATATTTCTCTGAACCTCTACTGTTTGTTGTGCTGCTTTTATATATGTGTTAATGGTATTTTATTGAAACACTTTTAATTGCTTTTAATGCTATTTGCAAGGGGCACCGAAAACTATATCATGTAGTATCACACAGAGGATACAAACAACATTAAATTGGTGTATCTGTTGTATCTGATTAAAATACCTCTGTTGGGAGGGGGAGAAGCCAAGTCTCAGATATACTGTATCACATTTAATGCAATAGCATTCTGTCTGTTCTAATAAGAAGTAATGTCTATTTACTGAAGCATAATTTTCCATTTCAGATATGCGCTAATGCTCCTCAGCTAACTTGAAAAACTCAGATACTAGTTAGCTTCTGCCTCTTTAAATATTGTTTCTGTCCTGTAATATGTCACTGGGTGAATGTTCAATCTGGACGTACAATTTGACGGCAATCTGGTTGAAACATTAAATCAAATCACCTTGACCAATGAATTCAGAAAGCTGATTTGAAGCAATGAATCGGATACCTCTGATACTGCAAAATATGCTCAGGATCATCTTTTTTTTCCCCCAAATTGGTTTAGAAAGCTGACTTGATCTGATTTAACCATTTGGTCTTGATCCGAGGGGCTTGGAGGGGAAACCTGAAACTTCATCAGTGATGAAATGCGCATTGTTTGTGATTGAAAGCTTCAATCCTTATGTATCAGGTGTGGTGGCTATGACACAAAAACAGGAGGTAGAGTTGGCATTGTGACATCACGATGTGATTTTTCTCTGGAATCAAATACAGTGGTACCTTGGTATTCAATTGCTTTGAAACGCATCGGATTTGGTACTCAATGCATTTTGATGCAACATTTTGCCCCGGCACTCATCATTTGTTTGGTACTCGACACACAAGCTAGAACTGGTCAGTGTCAGCTACCTTGTGAGTCACTACATTATTCCTTATGGGAAAATTTGCTTGCTACTCATTGCACCTCCCAAAACCAATTAGCAACGAGTTCCGAGGTACCAGTGTAGATATTTCAAATTCAATCTGGCTGGCTTTGTAAAAACCTAACGATAGAAAAGAGAGCACGGGCAAATGTCTAGTAACGGATGGTTCTTAGCCTTTAACCACAGATAATGAGGAACCTTAAGAGATCTTTTGATTTATCAGCTATTAGTGGGAGATCTTTTGTCTGTCCTCAAGCCAGAGGTGGGTTCCTACCAGTTTGCACCAGTTTGGTAGAACCGGTTCGTCAAATCTACCGAACCGGTTAGAAGAGATTCCACCAGTGGACCCGGAAAGCAGGCCACACCTACAGAAGAGGTGAACAAAATTTTTGAAACCCACCACTGACACACACACACACACACACACACACACACATACAGAGAGAGAGAGAGAGAGAGAGAGAGAGAGAGAGAGAGAAAGGAAGGAAGGAAGAAAGAAAGAAAGAAGAAAAAAAGAAAAAAAGAAAAAAGAAAAAAGAAAAAAGAAAAAAGAAAAAAGAAAAAAGAAAAAAGAAAAAAGAAAAAAGAAAAAAGAAAAAAGAAAGAAAAAGTGAGAGAGATGAAAGAAAAAAAGGAAAAAGGGACAGAGAGACAAAAGGAAGGGGAGAGAGAGAGAGAGAGAGAGAGAGAGAGAGAGAGAAAACACATGGCCGGCAAGCCACTCCCACCAAGTCACATGGCCGGCAAGCCACTCCCACCAGGTCACATGGCCGGCAAGCCACTCCCACAAAGGAGGCCACACCCACAGAGTAGGTTCGAAATTTTTTGAAACCCACCACTACCTCAAGCCTTCTGCAAGGCTGGCATAGCAGAAATGGTGGGGTTTCCAGCAATCAAAATCTAGCCCATCTTCAGTTACTAGTAGCCATATTGACTCCTTTCCCTGAGCCTCTGGCAAAACCCCAGGTTTAAACAGCAGAGGGACACACAAGTCAAGCTTCCTTTTGATTGAATTATAAAATCTGCCGCAATGGCCGGTCCTTCCTATGTGCCAAAGACGTGGACAAATGCAAAAGCTGAAAAGGAGCAGATAAGCACACACACTGTTTATGTTGTTTTCGCCAATGAAGTAGGAGAAAAACAGAATACTTGTTATATTATGAAGGCTGCCTACGTCACACCGAGCAACAAAACCTATCACTGTTCTTTGTGAGTAATTTGCACTTAATGATGCTGGTTAGCTGCATGCTATTTTGACAAGAAAACACTGTGCCAGGGGGTATAATGGGAGTGTTCATAATCTGAAGGGGTCTATAGAGGACTTGGCCATCAATTAGTGTGGTAGGAGACAGTTTCAGAACCATCATGTCAGGAGGGGAAGGGGGGAGGAGAAGGAGGAGAGGAGGAGGAGGAGGAGGAAGAAGAGGGCCAAGTAACCAAGGTTGAATCACTGAACCTATAAATAACCAAAGGGACTAATGCCAGGGAAACTTACCTGCTTGATTAAAAGCTGCACAGATCATTGCATAGGAAATAATGCAGAGAACTATAGATTTAGTGTAAGAAAGAAAGGAAAGGGGGAAAAAACCCCAGAGGAATAAAAAGAATAGTGTTAAAGGTTCTGACCAACAAATCCAACTTAAGCAAACATAATGGAGACCAGGGGTGGGTTTCTCGCCCCGTTCCAACCGGTTCGGTTGGAACGAGGCTGGCGGCGTCCTCGCGTCCTCGCATGTCGTGCGCATGCATGCGCGCGGCGCACGCATGCATACTAGCGTCTGTGCGATGCTCCAGCTGCTCCTGGAGGATCGCGCAGGCGCTTTATGCGTCCTGCGCATGCGTGGAAGCGCAGAATTCGGCAAAACCGGGTAAGGAGTGGGCGCGGGCACGCGCGGGCGCGGGGGCGCGGGGGGGGGCTTCGCCATTCCCGGAAGTTACTTACTTCCGGGTTCGGCGACCAACCGGATCACAGGGACCGCCACGAACCGGTTGAAACCCACCCCTGATGCAGACGATCCAATCTCTTCATGCGAAACTTTTACATCATTTTGGCACAAATGAAGCACCTTGACAAATATAAAGGAAAGGAAGTTTGGAAATAATAACCAGAAAGGAGTAAGATCAATAATGGTACTTTAGAACTGGAGAATCACTTATGTCTCTCTGTCTCCCCCCCCTCCTCCTCCTCCTCCTCCTCCTCCTCCTCCTCCTCCTCCTCCACCAATTCACTATGAAAAAAAAAAGAAAGAGAGAAAAAGCAAGGAAAGAATAAATGCTCATCAACCTTGAATACGCAGATGGCAATTGATTAAAATTGAAACTGCTGCCTACCTCATCATAATAGCACAGATACTGATCAAATTGGTTCACTTCTTTCATGTACGATATTGCTGAAGAACTTAGTCACTTGTCAATTAGAGACTCCATAGGACTTCCTCTTAAAATCTTTCTTCCAGAATAGGACTTTTCAAGCATTTTCAGGATGCAGAACCTGCTAATTGAAGGAGAAAGAAAACAAGCGTCATCATTATCCCAGAACCCCTGCTGGCCACTTCTCAGAAGCATCTCTATTGATGAGCTATTATGAGAACAGATGCTCCCTGAATTTCAGTGGGATAATCCCACTAAAATAACTAGGGATGACTCCTTGTTCAATTGAACTGTATTTAGTTTCTCAATAAATACTATGAAGTTCTTGCAGACCTCTGGGCTCAAATGGAACACAACAGTGGTGGGTTTCAAAAATTGTTCGAACCTACTCTGTGGGTGTGGTCTCCTTTGTGGGAGTGGCTTGCCGCCCATGTGACTGGATGGGAGTGGCTTGCCACCCATGTGACCGGATATGACGGTGCCTACGACACTTGTCAGAACCACCTTAAATTACCTCACACACAGCATTGGCATGCATAAGAATAGGATGCAAAGTTGTTTTTTTAAAAGGCATCTTTGGTTTGCGTTAAAACAACTTCAACACACGCAATGTTCTGTTTGCACCACAAACGCAGTAGTCATCCTCACCTTTCACAGAGGGACTGAGTTTTATAAATATGAGCATGATAGTGTAGAATAATCATATCCAAGGACCAGTGGTGGGTTTCAAAAAATTTTGGAACCTCTTCTGTAGGTGTGGCCTGCTTTCCGGGTCCACTGGCGGAACCTCTTCCAACCGGTTCAGTAGATTTGACGAACCGGTTCTATCGAATAGGTGCGAACTGATAGGAACCCATCTCTGGAACACAAAGAGCATCCAGAAGCTCCAGTTGGTGCAAAACACAGTGGCCTGCATGGTTTTGTGCAATCTCCTGTATTGTACATGTATCACATCTCCTGTGGAAGCTGCATTGTTGCCGATTTGCTTCTGGGTCAGTGGTGAGATTCAAATTTTTTTTACTACCAGTTCTGCTTAGTAGGTGTGGCAGGGGAAGGATACTGTAAGATCTCCATTCCGTCGGGATTCGAACCGCTGAACTGCCAACCTTTCTGATCGACAAGCTCAGCATCTTAGTCACTGAACCACCACATCCCAGACAAGCCTTAAACTAGATCCTGGCTATTAAAACAAAGTAAAGAGAACTTTCCATCTTTATTCTTTTATCCTGATAATGGATAGAATCCGGCATGTGGCACTGGGGGAAAAAATCCATTTTTTTTCCCTAATATTATTCATAACCTGGAAACAAGTTAATTATCTCAAGCCACAAAAACAATAAGAAACCTGTCTTTAGTTTTCATTAAACTTAACCAGTGGGTATTTAAACTTTCCTTTGTGGATATCAGGAAACCTTCCAACAAGATACTTTCAAGATGTGAGAAGCCTTTTATGAGAGAAGGGAAAATGCATTCCATCAACAAGTATGTTTCTCACCCCCATCTCAAACATTACCTTCGTTGCTCACTTCATTACCAACCTATCTCTGGAAGCTGAAAGAAGGGATGGCTGGATGAGTTTTCACACTAATGAATTCCCACGGGTAGCAAAACCAACAACTGCTCCCGTGGCAACTTAAATACTAACAACCATATCCTCTCTCTCGCATCTGGAGCTCGAGAAAAAATTCTAGAAAATTGCAATGCAGCCACATTCACTAAGAGCGCTTTAACATTTTTTTAAAAAAAGCCTTACGAGGGGGAAAAAAAAAACCCTCCAGAATTTTATACTTCACTATGCAGATGAAATTAGAGGATTGTAGCACCTGTGAAAAGGAGGATTATGGAATTCAACTGGATTGAACAATCCCTTTGCGAAGAGACACCACTACATGCTTGTTTTTGAAGAGGGCCTTGGTCTCTGTGAAATGCTGTGATTTATGGGCCTTGTGAAACTCTTGATGCATACAATAAACAATAAACCTATCTAACAGTTTCTGAGAGTATTTGGCTGTATTTTAAAACTTTGTTGACTTGCTACAGAAGACAGTGCATTAAATTATTTTCTGGGAGAGGAACATTGCAAATAATTCCTACACTTGTTATGGCCCACCAGCAGCCAGTGGAGCTGGCAGCAGATTCGGACAGTGAGGAGGTTGGGGAGGGACATGAGCCAGTCCTGGAGGCTGGGGAAGGTTCTGATGAGGGCTCTGTGTCGGAGGCAGAGAAGGGGCCAGGGCCGCCTGACAGTTATCAGCTGCCTTTGGAGTTAGACATCAATGAGGCAGACAAACAGCTGGAGCCTGTTCCCAGGGTGTGCATGTGCAGAGTTGCCAGATGAAGGGAACAGCTAAAGAACAGGGGTCGGCAAGCTGTTCCACTGATTAATTGTTCTAACTGTCAGGAAACTGTCAGGAAACTGTCAGGATCTACGAGACCGTCTTCTGCCATATACCTCCCTAAGATGCACAGGATGGGCCTTCTCCAGGTGCCATCAGCTGGACAATGCCGGCTGGCGACGCCTCGGAGTAGGGCCTTCTCTGTTGCCGCTCCGGCCCTATGGAATGAGCTACCCCTAGAGATCCGGACCCTACCCACTTTCATGGCCTTCCGAAAAGCTATCAAAACCTGGCTTTTCCGGCAGGCCTGGGGCTGTTGACCTCTTGATTGAGGTCCAGCCCCGCTTAGACTGGGTGCATGTTTGTGTTCTTTTAATTTGCTGTGTCTTATTTGTTTTAATCTTTTCTTAATTATTTCTTATTTCTGTAAGCCGCCCGGAGTCCTCCGGGATTGGGCGGCCTATAAATTCAATAAATAGAAATTCAATAAATAGAAACAATTCAATAAATAAATTTCTCCTCAGTTCAAAGTTGCTTTTCTCCTTGATTAGTTTCCACCCATTGTTTCTTGTTCTGCCCTCAGGTGCTTTGGAGAAATGTGAGCCAGATGTGTCATGCACTGGCCACACCCACACCTGATTTAGCGAAGCGGGGGGGGGGAGTCACAATACATCATGTGACGATGCCATGATGATGTGTGTTTGACCCCACTGGCATAAATGGAAGATATACAGGTGATACTAGGATGCTGAGGAAAGCAGACTAACAGAAAGCTGTGGCACGTCTGTCTCATTGCCAGGAAAGCTACATATGGGTAGCTTTAAAGTTTTATGGTTTTGTAGTTCTAGTGTTGTTGTGAGCCTCCCAGAGTTGTGCTCTATGATGGGCAGCTATACAAATGCTTTAAATATATAAATGACATCACACTAGGAGGCTTCATTCTTTCTTCAGTATTTTCTACATTTAGCCAACCAATATAATTTTAGCAGTTGGGTTAATATTTTCAGATTGCTTCCATCCTATTTAAGCATTATTTAGATATTTTCAAGAACAACTTCTTCCTAGGCCTGAAGAGAAAAGTTTTCAATCAATGTCTGCTACCTGCCTGCGAAGGTAAAAGGTAAACGTTCCCCTTGCACATATATGCTAATCATTCCCGACTCTAGGAGGTGGTGCTCATCTCTGTTTCAAAGCCAAAGAGCCATCACTGTCTGAAGACGCCTCCATGGTCATGTGGCCGGCATGACTCAATGCCAAAGATGCATGGAATGCTGTTATCTTCCCACCAGTGGTGGGTTTCAAAAATGTTTCGAACCTACTCTGTGGGTGTGGCCTCCTTTGTGGGAGTGGCTTGCCAGCCATGTGACCTGGTGGGAGTGGCTTGCCGGCCATGTGTTCTCCCTCTCTCTCTCTCTCTCTCTCTCTCTCTCTCTCTCTCTCTCTCTCTCTCTCTCTCTCTCTCTCCTTCCTTTTGTCCCTCTGTCCCTTTTTCCTTTTTTTCTTTCATCTCTCTCTCACTTTTTCTTTCTTTCTTTCTTTTTTATTTCTTTCTTTCTTCCTTTCTTTCTTTCTCTCTCTGTGTGAGTCTGTCTGTCTGTCGGTCTCTGTGTCCACTGGTGGAACCTCTTCTAACCAGTTCGGTAGATTTGATGAACCAGTTCTATCGAACTGGTGCGAACTGGTAGGAACCCACCTCTGCTTCCCACCAAAGGTGGTCCCTATTTTTCTAATTGCATTTTATGTGCTTTCGAACTGCTAAGTTGGCAGAAGCTGGGACAAGTAACCAGAGCTCACTCCGTTACGCGGCACTAGGGATTTGAACTGCTGAACTGCCGACCTTTCTGACTGACAAGTTCAGCATCTTAGCCACTGAGCCACTGTGTCCCTTATCTGCTTGTGAAACATGGACACTAATCTCACAATCAATACAAAAGCCACAAGTGGCCCAAAGAGCCATGGAAAGACATGCTCAGCATCACAAGAACAAGATAGAAGCACCTGCAAATGGATTAGAGAACAAATGAAAATATAGGATGCCATCAAAAGACTAAAAGGATTGAAATGGAAATGAGCTGGTCACAGAGCAAGAAGAACTGATGCCAGGTGGACTAAGGCAGAATGAAGGAGAGAAGAAAGGGGGGAAGGAAGGAGGAAAGGAAGGAGAGAAGGAGAGAAGAAAGGAGGGAGGGAAGGAGGGAAGGAGGGAGGGAAGGAAGGAGGGAAGGAGAGAAGGAGAGAAGAAAGGAGGGAGGGAAGGGGAAGGAGAGAGGGAAGGAAGGAGGGAAGGAAGGAGAGAAGAAAGGAGGGAAGGAAGGAGGGAAGGAAGGAAGAAGTAGGATTGTTGTAAAATAGGATGGGTGTATGGGATGGTAAGAAAGCAATTTCAATTATATTGTCAATTGTAGGGGAGAAAAATTGTTACAAATACATATTATTAATAACAGTTATGAGATCATATAATTGTGAATGTATATATGAGAAATAAAAAATTATATATAAAAAAAGGATGGATTCTTCTTGAGAGAGAGAAAAAAACATCCACGAAAGAGGTCTAAAACAAGATGGAGTGATGACATCAGCAAATATTGTGAGCCCAAACTGGCAAAGGAAAGCTCAAGACAATATTGGCTGGAAATACGCAGAAGAGAACTTCATCCTATGGTGACTAGACAATGACTAGAATGATGGAGATGAAATATAGCTGTGCTATTAAAACCCTTTTTGAGTAGGCCCTCCTTCCATCAACTAATTGGCTGATTATCCAGTGTGTTAAAGACAACAATACTTATAATACAAGTTGTTGCGAGTTAATGTTGAAGCATCGATGGAATTATGTCCCTTCTTGTGACTGGAAGGAGGCATCTGTGAAAGCCAATCCTACTGGGAGATGTTTAAGTCGACAGGAAAACTTTGTATATCAAGTCACAAAAGGACGGAGCAAGTTAGAGAAGGATAAGCTCTACATTTTCTTTGTTATGTGGTCTCCTGCTTGAGCAAGGGGTTTGTACTAAAACTGGGGTCTCGAACGTTGGCAACTTTAAAATTTGTGGACTTCAACTCCCAGAATTCTTCAGCCAGCTTTGCTTGGAGATCTTCTAGTACTGGGGTCTCCAACCTTGGCAACTTTTAAGACTTGTGGACTTCAACTCCCAGAATTCCTCAGCCAGCACTTTGTGGACTTCAACTCCCAGAATTCCTCAGCCAGCACTTTAAGACTTGTGGGCTTCAACTCCCAGAATTCCTCAGCCAGCACTTTAAGACTTGTGGACTTCAACTTCAACAGCAAAGTTGGCTGAGGAATGCTGGGAGTTGAAGTCCCCAAGTCTTAAAGTTGCCAAGGTTGGAGAGCCCAGTACTAGAAGATCTCCAAAGTTCTTTACAACTCTATTTTTCTATCTTCTATATACAACGGCAGGAGTTATCCTCAGAGCTCAGTAAGATTCTCCATGCCCCAATGAACCAGATTAGCAGAAGTGAAATGGATTTTCTGCCTACCTGATGGAAATTGACTGTGAACGCCGGATGGCATCTCATCTTGGAGAGCAGCTTGATCACAACAGCAGGGAAATTAAGGGTAAGTATAATCATTGATGACCACTTATTAGTTCGGCGAGGAAGACAGGGCATTCATGCTGTTTGTTTTCGAAGCCTTTGAGATTCGCAGGCAAGAAAAGGACTTTTGCGAGGCTTCTGAACTATACATTCAATATCTTGGCTTTGGGAGAAATGAAGTGTTCTCAGCAATAAATGATGTGAGAAGAGATGTAAACAAAAAAAAATAATCACTTTTCTGTCTTTGGGTTTTTGTGTTTGGCCTGCCCTGATAAGGCAGGATTCTAGTGTCTGCCTTTGCTAGTGTAGGAAGTTAGCATCCACTCCTCCCTTAGAAAAATGAAATATCCTGGGAAATATTAAAAAGGTAGAATATTATATTTCCCTGGATCAGAAATCGAGAAACATGTTTTTAGGTAGGAAACAGACACACTCTTTATAGCCCCCACCTTTCTGAATAGCCATTAGGGGCCCTGAGCTAGTTTACTTTACACAACAAAGTTAGGATTAGCCTTCTACAGAAACTCACCATGTGCCATTTGGGAACTCAACCAAACCTGGACTCAAAACACAGCCTAGAGAGTTGCCTCTCTAGGCTGTGTTTTGAGTCCAGGTTTGGTTGAGTTCCCAGATGGCATGTGGTGAGTTTCTGTAGAAGGCTAATTCTTCTACAGAAGGATGTGGGAGTCTGACAACCAATCAGAATACATTTCTTACACAGGAACAGGAAATAGAGAGGTGGGGCCGAACAGAGAGTATAAAGCCAGCAACTTTCAGCATCTCACTCTCTTTTCTTCTTCACCCAACATCTTGAAGCCTGTGATCCTCCTTTTCTGTTAAGGAGCTCAAGCCATGTGATCCTGTCCACCGGTGGTGGGTTTCAAAAATTGTTCGAACCTACTCTGTGGGTGTGGCCTCCTTTGTGGGAGTGGCTTGTCGCCCATGTGACCGGATGGGAGTGGCTTGCTGCCCATGTGACCGGATATGAAGATGCCGACGACACTTGTCAGAACCACCTTAAATTACCTCACACACAGCACTGGCATGCATAAGAATAGGATGTAAACTTGTTTTTTTAAAGGCATCTTTGGTTTGCGTTAAAACAACTTCAACACATGCAGTGTTCTAATTGCACCACAAACGCAGTAGTCATCCTTACCTTTCACAGAGGCACTGAGGTTTATAAATATGAGCATGATAGTGTAGAATAATCATATCCAAGGACCAGTGGTGGGTTTCAAAATTTTTTGGAACTTCTTCTGTAGGTGTGGCCTGCTTTCCGGGTCCCCTGGTGGAACCTCTTCTAACCAGTTCGGTAGATTTGACGAACCGGTTCTACTGAATAGGTGCAAACTGGTAGGAACCCACCTCTGCTGTCCACCATTAAATAGCAATAGCAATAGCAGTTAGACTGATATACCGCTTCATAGGGCTTTCAGCCCTCTCTAAGCAGTTTACAGAGTCAGCATATCGCCCCCACAGTCTGGGTCCTCATTTTACCCACCTCGGAAGGATGGAAGGCTGAGTCAACCCTGAGCCGGTGAGATTTGAACCGCTGACCTGCTGATCTAGCAGTAGCCTGCAGTGCTGCATTTAACCACTGCGCTTAAACCATCTTTCCAAGCAGCCTCCATGTTTCCAGTGTCTTTTTCCCCACTTGGAATTGAACCTAGTCATTAAATGAACTGTTGTAGATTGAGGGGTACCTGTGGCCTGACCTATATCCAGCACAGACATCCCTACAGCTGCCCATTTGATCTTTAATTACAAGCCATTTTTCCCCTTTCCCCCCCTTTCGCTCTCCTCCCCCTCCCTTTCACTTAAATAAATCTAGCAATTTGCTCAGCTTTGTAATTAGAATCAATGATTAGCAAATCTTTTTTAATGGGGCCATGAAGTTTTCCTTTTTGAAACAGAGAAAAAAAAGAAAAGAAATTAAATAGATGGAAGGAGAGGAGCGAAAAAGTGGGCTGCTCAATGAACTCAAACACTAGAATTAAACAGATTATATCTCATTACTTTCAAACAGGGTTGTTTTTGTGTGTGTGTGTGTATTTAAGGAGAAGAGGAGGGAGAAAGAAGACTAAGAGCCTGACGGAAGCAGCCGCCACATCTGCAGATGAATACCAAGAGGGAAAGCGGCTTGACAATTTAATGGCTGTAGAGGAGCAAACTTTTTAAGGGAAATGGAATAAATAACATTGATCTGCCGAGTCTGACGTCCTCTTTTCGTGAAAAGTCCCCGTAGTATCTTTGTCAGACTGTTAACATGCCTAAGTTACAGGGCGGAGATGCCAAGTGACAACAGAGAGCCAAGAGGAGATGGGGAATTCTGATGGAATCTGACCAAGGCATCTTTGCATGAATGAGCCTGCTTCAGAGCATCCGAGAAGCAAGACAAGCTGGCCAGCATAGGCTCAAGTTGGCAGACATTTCTCTCTCCTCTCCCTCCTCCCTCCATGTTTCATCCTTTCCTTTCTTTTCTTAAATGATAATCCTTTTTTTTTTATCTCTCTCCGTGTGGCCTCCGTATTGGACTGGGGTTTGGAAGAGCAAAAGGCCGAGGTTTATGCTTCTGCTCGGCACAAAATCCACACAGTGGCCACGGATTATCTGAGCAGGAAGAAACCCAACTTTTTGAAATGGATTGCTTAGACCAGGGGTTTCTAACCTTGGCAAATTTTAAGACTTGTGGACTTAGCAGTTAGCAGTTAGCAGTTAGACTGATATACCGCTTCATAGGGCTTTCAGCCCTCTCTAAGCGGTTTACAGAGTCAGCATATCGCCCCCACACTCTGGGTCCTCATTTTACCCACCTCGGAAGGATGGAAGGCTGAGTTAACCTTGAGCCGGTGAGATTAGAACCGCTGAACTGCAGATAACAGTCAGCTGTAGTGGCCTTCAGTACTGCACCCTAACCACTGCATCACCACTTCAACTCCTAGAATTCCTCAGCCAGCTAGGAGTTGAAGTCCACAAGTCTTAAAGCTGCCAAGGTTGGAGACCCCCTGGCATAGACCAAGCTTGCAGCTGCTAATGAAATTGTCATTGTTCCAAGTGACACCCTCAACGAAAGAAGACTCCAAGGATTGAGGTTCCTCAAAGTTCCATTTTATTAGAGATGTCCCTATTGGCACATCTGGGAAAACCTGAATCTGAAAGTTTCCAGGTTTTCCCCACCCAAAAGAACGTCCAAGCCCCTGCCCAGCACCCACATGTCCATCACATGGCCCAATCAGGCACCGTCCCAACTGGAGATGCCTCCCAGTCACACCACTCCAGGTGCAGGGTAAGATGTCCTTGACTCTCTGGGAAAGGAATGTTATTTAGACTACATCTCTTCCATACTCCATATAATCCCCGCTCCCATTTCCCCACAGCAGAAAACGTGGAAGGCCTGAAGGCCCAATGCAAAAGATGGCTTCCAGGCCTGACGGAAAGATTAAGCTGCGGTGAAGCCGATTTCTCTACGATGGTGAAACTTTGGACTAGTGATGAAGGCATCAGACTAGAAGTCAGGAAACTATGAGTTCTAGTCTCATCTTAAGGACAAAAAAGCAGCTGGGCAATTTGGGGCCAATCATCAGGAGACCATGAGTTCTAGTCCCACCTTAGGCATCAAAAATGGCTGGGTGACTTTGGTCCAATGACCAGGAGACTGTGAGTTCTAGTCCCACCTTAGACATCTGTTGTGGCCCAGCAGGAGCCGTTGGAGCTGACACCAGACTCCAACAGCGAGTGGCCCTAAGAGTCAGCTCTGGAAGATGTGGAGGACCTTGGACAAGGTTCCGACTCCGAGCAGGGCACAGAGAGGCTGATTGGCCACCAGGAGGTGCCTGAGCCTTGGACCAGTGGGGAGGAGACAAGGGAGTGTGAGCCTGAGGTCAGCAGTGAGTTGTTCCTTGATGCCCGGCACCGAAGAGCTAAAGGCGCCAGGAACAGTTGCGCAAATACAGGAGGTAATTGCACTCAGCTGGTGGTCATCAGGCTCCTCTCCAGACTATAAAAGGACTGCTTGTGCACACGCCCCTCTTGCAGAAGTCAACGCAGGAACTAATGTCAAGAACATTATTGTGAGATTGGCAGGCTGGATTGCTGCAAAGCCTTATCTGTGCTGGATTGCTGCCCAAGCTTGTCTGTGCCGGTTTGCTGCCAAGGACCTGTCTGTCTATTAATTAAATGCCGTAACTTATCTTTGGCTCGGAGTGTTTGTTGGTGTGGGACGAGGGGGGTCAGAACAGGCATCAAAACAGGTTGGGTGACTTTGGGCCAATGACCAGGAGACTGTGAGTTCTAGTCAGAAGTGGGTTGCTACCTGTTCAGGTAAACTGGTAGTGGAAACTGGGACTGGGTCACCGAACCGGTAGGGATGGCAGGCTGGCCACACCCCTGAACTGGTTCCCCATTCACCCATCCCAGCATGTCTTTTAGTCCTTTTTTAGTCCTTTTTAAATGTTCTGTGCATGCACAGAACAATTACAGACAACGGTGCACGCATGCAGAGCAAACTGTCAGTAACGCCAGCAGCAACCCACCCCTGGTTCAAGTTCTGCCTTAGGCATGAAAGCCGGTTTGGCGACTTTGGGCTCAACGCACATCACAGGGTTGTTGTTGCAGGGAAAACAGGAGAAAGAAGGAGTAGTAGGTATGTTTGCTACTTTGAGTTATTTACAAAGATGATAAAGGCAGGTTTTTTTTAAAAAAAAATCCTAATACATAGAAGTATTTCATCACTCCCTGATGGGAGACTTCCATAGACCATAAAAGCTGTAGCCACACTTAGGTGCCAGAAACATCTCAGAAACAGGTAATGAGAAACCATTACTGTACTGAAAACTCCCTGATCGTGAATTCAAAACATGCTTAACTCAAGGGACACTTTATTTTGGCTTGTATTTTGGGGATCTGGATGGGCTCTGCTCTCTGCAGGAAGTGGAAAGTCTACTCCTTTCCAGTGTTCAAACCTCCCCCTCCCCTTCAGTTGAGTACAAAGTTAAAAACAAAATAACTGAAGGACAGAGTTGGGAGGGAGCTTGGAAGTTTTCTAGTCCAACCCCCTCCTGCTCAAGCAGGAGACCCTATATTACTTGAGAGACTGCCTGCTGCCAATTACCTCCTACAGACCCATTAGATCTCACAGGGTTGGCCTCCTCCGGGTGCCATCTACCAGCCAATGCCACCTGGCTATTACCCGGGGGAGGGCCTTCTCTGTGGCAGCTCCGGCCCTTTGGAATGAACTCCCCGCAGGGATTCGGACCCTCACCTCTCTCCAGGCCTTCCGAAAAGCCGTCAAAACCTGGCTTTGCCGGCAGGCCTGGGGGTGATGAGTTCCCTCCCCTCTCGACATGTATGGTTGTGCGACTGTTGTTTACTTTTATTATTTGTATTTTGTCTTTTTATGTTCCCCTTTTTCCCTCTTGAATTGTTTGCCGCCCTGAGTCCTCCCGGAGAAGGGCGGCATACAAATAATACAATACAATACAATACAATTAGTCTCTACTGTCCAATCACTTCTTAAAAATCTCCAGTGATGGGGCACCCACAATTCCAGGAGGCAAATAGTTCCATCAATTAATTGTTCCAACTTCCCAGGAAATTTTTCCTTCGTTCTAGGTTGGTTCCATCCACTGCTTCTTGTCCTGCCCTCAGGTGATTTGGAGAATAGCTTGACTCCCTCTTCTTTGTGGCAACCCCTGAGATACTGGAACACTGCTATCATGTCTCCCCTAGTCAGTAGTGGGATTCAAATAATTTAACAACCGGTTCTCTGCCCTAATGACTAGCTGGGTAGGTGGGGCTCGGTGGTCATGTGACTGGGTGGGCGTAGCCAACTCAAGTTCACTCAGGTCGATGGGCGCTTTGCCTTAGCTGTTACAATGTAATAAGGGTTAACCAGAGAGGCAGTTTCTGTAAACAGGTCAATAAAGATTAGGCTAGAAACAATACTAGAATGTTTCCTTCCTGCCTTCCTTACAGGATTAGCCCTGTAAAGTGGAAAAAACAAAAGGAGATTTCTTCCAAAAATCGATTCTCTGAACTACTTAGAAAGTTACCAACCGGTTCTCCCAAATAGGTGCGAACTGGCTGAATCCCACCACTGCCCCTAGTCCTTCTTTTCATAAGACTAGACATATGAAGTTCCTGCAACCGTTCTTCATCGATTTCAGCCACCAGTCCCCTAATCATCTTACTAGCTCTTCTCTGCACTCTTTCTAGAGTCTCCACATTTTTATTTATATCGTAGTGACCAAAATTGGATGCCATATTCCAAGTGTGATCTTACTAAGGCTTTATAAAGAGGTACCAGTACTTCACGTGATTCATTGGTCCAAATGGATTTTGCCTCTCTTCTGCACATTTTATTCGTTTTGTAAATCAAATAAATTAATAACTTGGACAACATATATTTCCCCCCACTATCTCTTCAGTGAGTCTTCAGGCTTCCTAGCAGTGAAAAACTTTCAGGGTAGGCTCCCCTTTTTCTGTTCTCCAACTCTATTATCACATCAAAAGATTTCATCTAGTCCTGAAATAAAAAATAAACAAGGATGGGCCTCTAGGACAAGAGTTTGGGTATCATCACACATACAAAAGTGCACACACAAACACATAGAAGCATCTCCAGTGTGGGAAATGTAGATAAGCAGGAGAATCGGGCATCCAAAATCTGTTTTTTCCCCCCTCCCTGTTCAAAATTTCTGCTGTTAATAGAAAACGGTTTCTTTTTTTAAAAGAAAGCCCATCTCCTTTTCTTTTTCCATTCCTGTGAATTTACTGATAAATGCCACAGGCATTTCCTGTCCATTTAAAGGCCATAGCTAATCTGATAATGGATCCTAGAGAGTACACTTTTTCTTCAGTGTCAACATTTGTTATTTTCCTTCAGCTGTTTGCACACTAAACAAGGTCTCTCTCTCTCTCTGTGTCACTCTGTCACTTCCTCTCCCTCTCTCCCTTGTGGGCATGAGCTGATTTCACTTCACTACCTACCATCAAGCTTTAAAATGCAATAAGTATAGCTTAATTCTAAGGAACCGGGTAGAATTATTCATCCCAGGCTGACATCATGTGAAGGGGGAAGAAAATCAGGTGGTTTGCCTTGGGAACTTCAGTGGAAACCCTCTTCTCCTGATTGACAAGCCAGAAAACAAAACAAAAGAGCAACAACAATAACAACAACAACAAAAAAAATAACAACAAAACAAAACTAATTGCTCCCTCCAAGGCTTTGTTTTAAAAAATCTACATGATGTTTGGCATACACCTAAATAGGTATCTGTGTATCTCCTCAGACACAAAGAACTACCACCATTTGAGCAACAATAAGGAAGGAACCTGGCAGTGAAACACAGTTGTGTCCAGAGGTTCACATTTTGTTACCACCAGTTCACCTCTTCCACAGAAGGCCAGGCCCATGCACTTTACTTGTGCACGCACCTTCTGTGCATGAAGCTGGCCTCAAAAATGTGCCTAAATAGGACAGCAGAGAGCTGGGGTGGGAACTGGGCGAGATTTCCGCTATCAGTTCAGGCAAACTGGTCCAAACCAGCTGAATACCACCTCTGGTTATGTTGCTGGAGCACAGGGCACAACCTGCTAGGCAAAACAGCCTGAGAAATATATAGGTAGTTGTTGTGGCCCAGCAGGAGCCGTTGGAGCTGCCACCAGACTCTGACAGCGAGGGGCCCTATGAGTCAGCTTTGGAGGATGTGGAGGACCCTGGACAGGGTACCGACTCCGAGCAGGACGCAGAGAGGCTGGATGGCCACCAGGGGGCGTCTGAGCCTTGGACCATTGGAGAGGAGTCAAGAGAGTGTGATCCGGATGTCAGCAGTGTGGAGGAGCCAAGGGAGTTGTTCCTAGATGCCCGGCACCGGAGAGCTAATAGGTGTAAGGAACAATTACGCAATTACAGGAGGTAATTGCACTCAGCTGGTGGTCATTAGGCTCCTCTCCAGACTATAAAAGGACTGCTTGTGCACACGCCCCTTTTGCAGAAGTCAACACAGGAACAAATGTTGGAGAACATTATGGTGATATTTGCAGGCTGGATTGCTGCCAAGCCTTATCTGTGCTGGATTGCTGCCCAAGCTTGTCTGTGCTGGTTTGCTGGCAAGGACCTGTCCGTCTGTTAATTAAATGCCGTTACTTATCTTCGGCTCAGAGTGTGTGTTGGTGTGGGACGAGGGGGGTCAGAACAGGTAGTCCTCAACCTATGACCACAATTCAGCCCCAAATTTGCATTGCTGAACAAGACAGTTGTTAAGTGAGTTTTGCCCCATTTTAAGAGCTTTCTTGCCACAATTAAGTGAACTACTGCAAGTTGCTAAGTTAGTAACATGGTTGTTGAGTATCCCAAAAGTGTTTTTTTTCCCCAAGAGGCAACTGAACTGCCTGGTTTTTCTCTGAAGACGTTTTGCTTCTCATCTAAGAAGCTTCTTCAGCTCTGACTGGATGGTGGATTTATACCTCAAGGAAGGAGTATAAATCCCTCTATTCCCCACCATCCAGTCAGAGCTGAAGAAGCTTCTTGGATGAGAAGCGAAACGTCTTCAAAGAAAAACCAGAAAGTCCAGTTGCCTCTTGAAAAAAGCACCTTTGGGACAACCATGGCTTGGATGATGAAGAGTGAATCTGGCTTCCCCATTGACTTTGCTTGTCAGAAGGTCACAAACGGAACCCTTTTGTCCTTCTTCATACTAATTGTTCTTCTCCTCCTTTGCCTGTTCAGGTATCTGGTAGTCCTAAACTAGAAATTTTGTCCATGATTTACACCAGAGCCTAGGAGTCAGCCATTTTTTTGAAGTAAATTGTTATTGAGTTATTTTAGGGTTTTCCTTGTTCTTTTACATTAGTGTATTTCAAAATTGGAAACTTTAAGATCGGTGGAGTTCAGCCTCTGGCTGGGGAACTTGAACATGACCCCAGAACACTCTACAACCATCATAAATATGAACCAGTTGCCAAGCCTCTGAATTTTGATCAAGAGACCATGGGGATGCTACAGCAAACACAAGTGTGGAAAACGATTATAAATCATCTTTTTCAGTATCCTTGCAACTTTGAATGGTCACTATACAAATAGGTATATTTGTAGGGGAAATCTAAAATCAATGCTGGAATGGCCAACTTTTTTGAAAAAAAAAATTTTTTTCAAAACAAACACAACACATAAACTCTTCCTTCCTTACACACTGTAGAAAGTGTATCAGTCGGTTAAAAAAGGCTTTCGTGCATCTCTTCCACAGTCATCAAATATAATTCATATTAACTCAAGTATTTTAACTCAAATATCTATACATGTTACTCTTATACCTCTACTTATGTTTGACTATAATTATTTAAACGTCCTTCATCATAAAATATACCGAAATTTAATACATAACCACATACTGGCATTTCATTTAATATTTCTAAAATCCTCCAATAACACTTAATCCTTATGTCCTGCTCTAGCTAAACATCCATAATATTTAACAACAGACTTTTCTATTCCTCCTTTCCAAATCGCTATTAGCAATTTTAATCTAGTTTCCTTATAATATATCTATATCTATATCTATATCTATATCTATATCTATATCTATATCTATATCTATATCTATATCTATATCTATATCTATATCTATATCTATATCTATATCTATATCTATATCATCTATATCTATATCTATATCTATATCTATATCTATATCTATATCTATATCTATATCTATATCATCTATATCTATATCTACCTACCTACCTACCTACCTACCTACCTACCTACCTACCTACCTACCTACCTACCTACCTACCTATCTATCTATCTATCTATCTATCTATCTATCTATCGTCATCATTATCCCTCCTAGGAATGGCCAACTTTTTTGAGTAAGGACTGTGCTCAGCATTTGAAAAGTTTGCTGAAAAGTGCAATGCCCTCCAAATGTTTGAAGCCAAAACAAAAATTATTGCACAGACAGGATAAAACTGTTGGGTTATCTGTTGTGGCCCAGCAGGAGCCGTTGAAACTGCCACCAGACTCCGACAGCGAGGGGCCCTATGAGTCGGCTCTGGAAGATGTGGAGGACCCTGGACAGGGTTCCGACTCCGAGCAGGGCGCAGAGAGGCTGGTTGGCCACCAGGAGGCACCTGAGGCCTAGAGCAGTGGTGAGAGCCAAAGGGAGCGTGCTCCCAAAGTCACGCCTTGGAGCAGTGGGGAGGAGACAAGGGAGTGTGATCCTGATGTCATGCATTGGAGCAGTGGGGAGGAGACAAGGGAGTTGGTCCTGGATGCCCGGCAACGGAGGGCTAATAGGCGTAAAGAACAGTTACGTAGTTACAGGAGATAATCGAACTCAGATGGTGGCAATTAGGCTCCTCTCAAGACTATAAAAGGAATGGCTTTCCATAAGCTCATCGCAGGAATCAACGTATTTACTAGAGCTGGAGAAGCTATCATGACTATCTTGGCAGGCTGGATTGCTGCCAAGGTCTAGTCGATGCTGGATTGCTGTCAAGGTGTAGTCTGTGCTGGATTGCTGTCAAAGTCTAATCTGTCTGTTAATAAATCCTTGAAGTATGTTTGTCTTGGTGTGCTTTGGTGTACGAAGAGGGGGATCAGAACACTTATCCAGAGTCACTTTGGATAGTGAGATGGGCAGCCATAAATTTAATAAATAAACTTTTTTAAAAACACTGTCCAAAAATCAAGCGGTCTACAAATTGAACAATAAATAAAGCGGATAATCTCCAATATATTTAAATTTATACTGGTGAATTATACACTTGTGCTCCATGAGCAAAAATTTTGTGTTATGCTTCGCTTTTTTTTTTCCATTTTTTACTTAGCACAGCACTCTGAATCACTTATGTAGGATGGGCAGCTGTACAAATTTACTAAATAAATAAGTTGATATTTAATTAGAAAAAATTATGAAATGATGCAATTCCTACACATCGATCATTTGAACATTCCCCACACATCGACTTTATTTTCCTTTTTTTCTTTCTCAATTAAGGATGGCACTTTTGTGGCAATCTTTGGAGGTGGCTGTAATGATGGGGCCCAAGGCTTTTTGGAGGTGGCAGTGGGATGGGTGACTCTGATTTAAAAACTGTCTCTAATTCTGATTCCAGCTCAACACAATTTCCCCCATACAATTTGAGCAACCTTCCCCAACTCTGCCAGCTGCCAGTGTTAGCAGTTGTTTGAGTGGGCAAACAGTAGAGCCATTTCTATTTTTAAGATCTTGTCATGAGTTATGTGACTAAGTTAACCAGGTGGCAAATTAAAAAGAAAAGAAAAGAAAAGAACGAACATCCACAGAACAGATACCTGAATGTTCCCGGATAATGACCAGGAACCTATGGCCTGGTGCTACTGAACTCAGTGGTTTTTTGTTTTTTTTAGGAGAAATCAAAACATTCTTTTTTATTATAAAGTATTTCAGTATTAATACTGAAAATCTCTCCCTCACTTTCTCTCTCTCTCTCTCTTTCGTTCTCTCTCTCTCTCTCTCTCTCTCTCTCTCTGTCTCTCTCTGTCTCTGTCTCTGTCTCTCTCTCTCTCTCTGTGTGTCTGTCTGTCTGTCTCTCTCGCTCTGTCTGTCTCTCTGTCTGTCTGTCTCTCTCTCTCTCTGTCTGTCTGTCTGTCTCTCTCTGTGTGTGTGTCTCTCTGTCTCTGTGTCTGTCTGTCTCTCTGTCTCTCGGTCTCTTCTATGTAGCCATAATTTAAAAGAGGGGCTGAGACAATTACTACAAACACTTCACATTCTGAACATAATTTGTTTCAATTCTTCCCCTCAGGATGCTGTTATAGGACATTCCATGCCAAAACAATTAGACACAGGGACATCCCCTCCCCTCATGTCATCACTCACACAGTAATCCTCACAGTACTGTCTTATGTCTTAGTACAGTCACCCATGTTGTATGGCTGCAGTATTATTATTATTCACAATTGTATCACAGCGGCAAATTTCTTGTGTGTTTAATCACACTTGGCCAACTAAAGTCTCCTCTCCTCTCCTTTTCCTTTCCTTCCCTCTCCCTCCTTTCCTTTCCTTCCTTTCCCCTCCGTTTTCCTCCTTTCCTTCCCTTTCCTTCCCTCTTCCTTCTTTCCTTTCCTTTCCATTCCTAAATTTGCAAGTCAAATAAAAGAGAAGCAGGCATCTTTGCAAAGCAGCCGATTAGTTATGCTGGATCAGATTTTTGGAGAGAGGCTGTGCATCTCTAATCCCTCTTTCTCTTTTAAGAGAACATCCCATATGTCCTAGCAACATGTGCTTAGTGCTATGGGTCTTTCAAAGACTCCATGTACCACTATCCACCAGCAATGTTCTACTTAGGTTCCAAAGTACCTATGGGGATCCTGACTCAATCACACATGTTAATGAGTGCATCACTAAACATGCAACGGCGAGAGCATTTTGTGTTGGTAACAGAACCAAAGACTGCCTATAATGTCTCAGATGACCTCACCTGTGTGTTCCAGAAAGGTACGTGCTAAGTGAGGCCAAATCTCACTGCTGTGTGTGAAAAGCAGAGTCATTCAGGCAACCAGGATGAATAATAATAATAGCAATGTAATTATAGCAATGCCATTTTCTATTCCAGGATGTGTTTTACATATCATGCAAAGACAGTTCAACAAATGTAAAGGAATTGTAGTCAATAAGAGTAGGGGGGGGGGAGACTAAAACAAACTCACACTTTGATAATAAAGGAACAGTATTAAGAGAACTATAAACAAACAAGTTACATACACTGAAATAACTCCTACATTGCTTTCAGGTTCTTATGGCCCCTGACAAAAACACAGCTCTGTGTTTAGAATGCTATTGATCAGCCAATAAGTAACATAAACCTTAATCGATCCTCTTGGTAACACAGCTAATTGTTCTTTCTGACAGAAGAATAATTGCAAAATAAAAATTACAAAACCAAGAAACCCCATTTGCATCTTTCGGTTGCTAAACGGAGAGGTTGTATTGTGCATTTCTCTAGATCCGAGTTTTGCAGTTCTCTTGGCGATCCGTAGAGAGTTGTGTGAGAAATTGTTCCCGCTCTCCAAGCCGCTCTTCAAATCAATATTTCAGGCCTTCAGTTTCGTTCTGGATTGCATGCATCCTCTCCTGATGCTCCTTTAACTCTGGCCTTTCTTCTTTTTTAATCAGTTCTTACAGACAACAAATTTTCAGCCAGAGGGCCCCATCCAGCCATCTGGAGTCCTGTCATTTTCACTGAATGGCTAAGAGGAGATACTCTTTATCTGACTTGGCTGGCTGTTCCTGCTTTGAAGTCACTGGCAACTTCAGAATTTTGCAGAATATCATTGTTCTAGGTCTTTTCGAAAAAAGGAATTATTGGCTAGGTTAAACCATTCCTTAACAAGGGAATATTTTGCAGAGCATTGCTGTCCTGCAAAAAGTCATCTTGAGGTAGATTTCCCATTTGTGACTGTGTGTGAATCCTGGCCAAGTCCCACAGAATGCTGTTGCCTTTCCACCGAAGTGGTACCTATTTATCTACTTGCATTTGCCTGCTTTTGAACTGTTAGGCGGGCAGGAGCTGGAGCAAGTAATGGGAGCTCACTCCTATTGGGTCTAGAACCACAAACCTTCTAGAAGGACTACTATACATTCGTTTGAATTTGAGACAGGTTTTAATATTATTCTTTTGAATCACATACCCAGTACATTAAAAAAATGATGACTGGAAGTGGACATGTATTTTCCATGTCTCTCTTCTGGCTCAAATATGTGTTATTCATGAATAGAATAGAATAGAATAGAATAGAATAGAAATATAATATAGAGTAGAGTAGAGTAGGGTAGGGTAGGGTAGGGTAGGGTATAGTAGAATAGAATAGAATAGAATATTTATTGAGAGTGGAATGGAATGGAATAGAATGGAATGGAATAGAATAGAATAGAATATTTATTGATAATGGAGTGGAGTGGAGTGGAGTGGAGTGGACTAGAATAGAGTAGAGTAGAGTAGAGTAGAGTAGAGTGGAGTGGAGTGGAGTGGAGTGGAGTGGAGTGGAGTGGAGTGGAGTGGAGTGGAGTGGAGTAGAGTAGAGTAGGGTAGAGTAGAGTAGAGTAGAGTAGAATAGAATAGAATAGAATAGAATAGAATAGAATAGAATAGAATAATTTATTGGCCAAGTGTGATTGGATACACAAGGAATTTGTCGTCATTGCATAGGCTCTCAGTGTATATAAAAGATATAAGGGATAAATCACGATCATAGTCATCATAAATACATTCATCATGACTTATGAGAAACAATACTTAAGTGATAGTCATATGATACTGTGGCTCCAAATTAAAAAAAAAAACCAGCTATATACAAGAAAGGTAAGACTAGATAAGCCCTTGTAATCTGGACAAGACTGAGATTTTCCAGGAAAAATTCACCCAACAATTCCAATGTAGGCCTGTAAAATAGATTGAAATGAGCATTGTCTTCAGCATCTGCCTTTGACAGCTCCTTCCAGGTTCATTTCAAAAAAACAACCCACAAAACAATGACCACATTTTGCAGATCACTTAAACTGAAACCAAGGTGCCACTTGTGGTTTGGCATGGTACCTCTGAGTGCAATATGAACAAACCACATAATTGCTGTCCTTGGGTGGGGTTTACAACACAATACAAAAAAGAAACATCATTGGAAACAAGTAAATTGGTAATCATTCTCACCTATTTGTGCCAATTAAGTTCACTCTATATGGCTATTCTCCAAGGTATGCACTTCGCTGGTATGTAGCTATCAGAGCAAGCTACAAATTGTCAAAACATACCCCCTAATCAGCCACCAAATCCCAGTCTTTCGCCAGGTATCCAAGCCATCTGTCTGGTAGACTAATTTTCTACACTTGTTACTTTTGAAATACAACTCTGTCTCTTCCTATTTATGAAAGAATGCATGACTTTGGGTAAAAATCTATTTTTTAAAGTAAAAAAAAAATCATCCATCCATAACTTTTACAAGGGCCTTATTACTCAACCTTACAAATGTGGGGGGAAAAAAACATTCGTGAAAGATTGGAGCCGATGGCATTGGTGGGTTATTTAAAATAAGTGATGACAGAATCTCTGTCTTAATTTGATGGCAGCTCTGACATGTTAACAACATCAGAACAAGAACAGTCTTTTATCTCTTTTCCTTCCCTTCTCTTTTTCTCTCAAAGCTGTATTTCGCACTTCTATAAATCAGTATATTGTCTTTTTATTTTATTTTATTGATTTCAGCTATTTAACTTGATGACAGCGCTACCATATCTGGGGTGGAAACATCCAGGCGACCATTAGATGGTAGCAAAGATGTCTGAAGTACAGAAGTAGTTACAACTATACCAGTGGTGGGATTCAGCCGGTTCGCACCTATTCGGGAGAACCAGTTGTTAACTTTCTAAGCAGTTCGGAAAACTGGTTGTTGGAAGAAATCTTATTTTGTTTTTTCCGCACTTTACAGGGCTAATCCTGTAAGGAAGGCAGGAAGGAAACATTCTGGTGTTGTTTTTAGCCTAATCTTTATCGCCCTGCTTACAGAAACTGCTTCTCCAATTAACACTTATTACATTGTAACAGATAAGGCAAAGCGTCCATCGATATGAGTGACATTGAGTTGGCCACACCCACTGAGTCACATGACTACCAAGTACCACCTTCCTAGCTGGTCATTAGAGCAGAGAACCGGTTGTTAAATTATTTGAATCCCATCACTTCACTATATTGAAGGGAAGGGAAAAAAATACTTTTCTATGTAATTAAACAGAACAGAACAGATGGGGAGGGAAGCAGTCAATATATCTTACACACGTTATATGTGTGTTTAGAGTTTTATATCAACAATTTTTAAAGAGGATAGAGGTAGTCCTCAAGAGAGGTGCGGTGGCCTAGAGCTGGAGTTCTCACCTCACAATCAGGAGGCTGTGAGTTCAATCCTAGGTAGAGGCAGATGTTTCTCTCTCTGGGCACGTTGAGATTATATCTGCTGATCAAAACTCTGCATTGGTGACAGGAAGGGCATCTGGCCATTAAAACATTCTGCTAGCTCCATTCAGTTGGCCAGATGCCACCCCACAAGGGATTATGGGGTCGTTAAAAGAAGATGATGATACAGGTAGTCCTCAGTTATGACTATTTGTTTAACAATAGTTCAAAGTTGCGATGGCCCAGAAAAAGTTCCTTACGATCTATTGTTGCACTAACCTCTGGTCAGGTGATTCCTAATTTGGGTACCTGGTAACTGGAACACATTTATGATGATTGCAGAATATTTAGCAAAGTGGATTGGAGGAGGCATTTAATGATCATGGATGACTCACTGAACAGCCATATCACATAGTGACTGAGTTCTGCTATCAGTTGTAAGTCAAGGACTACTTGCAATCACATTTGAAATACAATAATCTATACATTATCTTTATAAGCAAGTAACTTGTTCATAAGCCGCAAAACATTGGATGTTGATCTAGTCAGCAACCAGGGCCAGATTTTTATATTCCTGTTATACTTCTATTTAAGAAGAGTCGAGACAGTCACTTTTCTAAAATGGTAAAGGTTCTCCTGCTTGAGCAGGGGGCTGGACTAGAAGACTTCCAAGGTCAATTCCTGTCCTATTCTATTCTATTCTCTTCTATTCCATTCCATTCCATTCCATTACACTCCAATCTCAAAAAAGATTCTATTCTATTCTATTCTATTCTATTCTATTCTATTCCATTCCACTCTCAATAAAGATTCTATTCTATTCTATTCCATTCCACTCTCAATAAAGATTCTATTCTATTCTATTCCATTCCACTCTCAATAAAGATTCTATTCTATTCCATTCCACTCTCAATAAAGATTCTATTCTATTCTATTCTATTCTCAATAAAGATTCTATTCTATTCCATTCCATTCCATTCTCAATAAAGATTCTATTCTATTCCATTCCATTCTATTCTCAATAAAGATTCTATTCTATTCTATTCTATTCTACTCTACTCTACTCATGAATAACCCACTTTTGAGCAAGAAGGAGGGCATGGGGAATACATGTCCACTCCCAGTCATCATTTTTTTTAATGTACTGGGTATGTAATTCAAAAGAATAAGGGCTCCCCAAAATATTAAAACCTGTCTCAAATTCAAATGAATGCATAATAGCCCTTCTAGAAGGTTTGTGGTTCTAGATCTAATGGAATGAGCTCTCATTACTTGCTCCAGCTCCTACCCACCTAGCAATTCGAAAGCAGGCAAATGCAAGTAGATAAATAGATACCAGTTCGATGGGAAGGCAACAGCGTTCTGTGGGACTTGGCCGACATGACTGGACAGGTGAGGGTTTTTTTTACCGTAGTTCTACCTGATTCCAACCCTTTCAAACTGCTCTGCATTACCAGTTCAAACCACACCAATTTTTTTTTTGTTTGGACCTGAGGGTCGGAAGGAAAAGAGAGAGGAAAAAGTCGCATCGGTCACCTCTAGTCTGCAAGCTTCCATCGTTGGCTTGATTTGTTCTATGAGCACATTCATTCCATCCAGGCTAAGACACCACACATATCAAGGCAGGGAAATAGAGAATCTTCTAGCGACATTAATGGCTTCATGGTTTCCCGGCCCTGAGCATCCATTAAAGGTTGATGCCCTCCAAGGGACTTTGACATTGCCATTGTCTGTATCCGCAGTGCAATTCACACACCCACCGTGTGGCCATTCACTGACCTCAACGGTGTAAGTTAAAGCCGGAGTGTGATAGAAACAGACAGTGCGCTAAGCATTTTTAATTGGAACTCAGGTTCTTTATTGATTTCCCCGGTCTCCCCTTCTTATGCCCTTGTCTGAAAAGAATGTTTTCATTAACAAATAGCGAAATATTTAGAAGCCTTAACATTCCCAGAATGCTTTTGTATTTGTAATGTGCATTAGATGTAAAGTTGTGTCTGCCCTTAATAGGCTCAAAGAGGAATGGCTGCACTTTCGCTAAACCAGACAAGCTGATTGCTGCCTAAATAACTAATTCATCTTCATAGCAAATGAACACCAGAGCAAGGGGGGAAAAAAAGCAGAAATATCCAAGGTCACACCAATTAGTAGAACAAAAACAACACAAAACTAAAAGAAAACATTTCTGGAGTGGAAATTAGTCTCGTTTGTGTGTTTCCTGGGCTACTGGAATTGTCCTTTAAATGCCAGGATTTCACATAGCCTGAAAAGATCACCTGTTGATATCAGTCTTATAGTCTTATTTGCACATTTACCAGGAATTGTCTTCACATATTCCTTTGAATCGATTTGAATGAAAAGCACAGGTAGCCCTTGTGTCAGAGTTCCTAATAGCATCCTCAATCAAATAAGAATCCGAGGCTAGAGATTCCTCAAAATTCAAATTTATTCAAGAAGCCATGTTAGCACATCTGGGGAAACCCGAATCTGAAAGTTTCCAGGTTTCCCCCACCCAGTTGAAAGTTCAAAACCCCTGCCCCAGCAACCACATGTCCATCACTTGGCCTAATCAGTCACTGTCACAAAGGAAGATTCCTCCCATCCACGTCAGTCCAGGTGCAGGGACAAAATGACCTTGACTCTCTGAGAAGGAATGTTATTATGGCTACATATCTCCCATTCTCCCTACAATCCCCCCCTCCCAGTTTCCCACAGTAGAATATGTCTGAATATTGAGGCCCAATGCAAAGATGGCTTCCAGGCCTAACACCTTGACTTATGACTCCTTCCAAAGTTACAACTTATCTGAAAAAGGGGAGTTGCGACCCAGTTCTGAAGTTTTAATGGTGATCCCCTCACCCCCCCTGGAGTTATCCGAAAGCAATTTGGGTGGTTCAGTAACATGGCTTATATTTATTGCTTACTAGCATTCTTCATTATGTAGGTGCATTTTATGACGGTTTTGCCAAAACATAAATTATATACAGGTAGTCCTTGACGTACAACAGTTTATTTCATGACCATTCAAAGTTACAATGGCACAAAAAAAAAGACCTTTTCACACTTACGACCGGTGCAGCATCCCCGTGGTTGTGTGATCAAAATTCAGTTATTGGGCAGATTGCAATAGCGATGGCCCTTAGAGTTACATACCACTTCACAGTGCTTTTCAGCCCACTCTAAGCGGTTTTACAGAGTCAACCTCTTGCTCCCAACAATCTGGGTCCTCATTTTACCCACCTTGGAAGGATGGAAGGCTGAGTCAACCTTGAGCTGGTCAGGATCGAACTGTTGACAATTGGCAGAATTAGCCTGCAGTACTGAATGTTAACCACTGTGCATCATGGAAAGAAGGGAGGGAGGTGGCGAGGTGGCGCAGTGGTTAAGAGTGCAGTACTGCAGGCCACTTCAGCTGACTGTTATCTGCAGTTCGGCGGTTCAAATCTCACCGGCTCAAGGTTGACTCAGCCTTCCATCCTTCCGAGGTGGGTAAAATGAGGACCCAGATTGTTGTTGGGGGCGATATGCTGACTCTGTAAACCGCTTAGAGAGGGCTGAAAGCCCTATGAAGCGGTATATAAGTTATGCTATTTTTTTTTAAAAAAGGATGGGGAAACGATAGAGCCCTAGGCCTAACAATAGACTTATATACCGTTTCACAGTGCTTTATAGACCTCTCTAAGCAGTTTACAGAGTCAACATATTGCCTCAAACAACGTGAATCCTCATTTAACCCACCATGGAAGGACGGAAGGCTGAGTCAACCTTGACTCAGCCAGAATTGAACTCCTGAACAGTGAGTTAGCCTGCAGTACTACATTCTAACCACTGCACCACCACGTCTTTTAATGACTCATAGTTATGACAATTGCAGTGTTCTGGGGTCATGTCAGTGGTGGGATTCAAATAATTTAACAAGCAGTTCTCTGCTGTCATGACCAGGTGGGTAGGCGGGGCTTGGTGGTCATGTGACTGGGTGGGCGTGACAAACTCAACATCACTCAGGTCGATGGGTGCTTTGCCTTCGCTGTTACAATGTAATAAGGGTTAAGCGGAAAGGCAGTTTCTGTAAACAGGGCAATAAAGATGAGGCTAGAAACAACACCAGAATGTTTCCTTCCTGCCTTCCTTACAGGATTAGCCCCGTAAAGTGGGGAAAAAAACAAAAAGAGATTTCTTCCAACAACCAATTCTCCAAACTGCTTAGAAAGTTAACAACCGGTTCTCCCGAATAGGTGCGAACTGGCTGTCATCCCCTTTTGTAACCTTCCAACAAGCAAAATCAACAGGGAAGCTGGATTTACTTAACAACTGTGTTACCAATTAAAAAAAAAACTGCAGTGATTCACTTGACAACAGTGGCAAGAAAGATTGTAAAATGGGCCAAAATTTGCCCATAACTAATGTTTTGCTTAGCAATTAGAAATTTTGGGCTCAGATGTGGTCATAACTTGAGGACTACCTGTAAATGCATATTAATAGTTTGCTTATGTTAGCAATAGGTGGGGTTTTTTTTTGTGCTGATAATCCCACCCCCCCAAAAGCAAATCATAGTCACATGACCATGGGAAGCAGTCATAAAGGTGAGTTTGTTGCTAAGCATTTGAAACACACTCACATCACAGTCAGCTCTGTGTGTTTGTGTTTGTGTGTGCGTGTGTGTGTGTGTGTGAATGTGTGTGTGATCTCATGGAAGCTAGAAGTACTTTATGGGCCCTAAAGCACCCATTCTGGACTTGAAGTAATTTCAAACAGTCATTAAGCAACGTCGTAAGTTGAGGACTCGTAGTGAAATCTTAATCTGCTCATTTTCCAAATGAGAAAGTTCTTGGGAAGAATTTGATGCGTACACAAGGCAACACCAGCTGAAAAAAACTGGCAGCGATATATTTCATATTTCTGTATCTATACTTGTAATTAGATTTATAATTATTAGCTGCGTATAATAACAATAATAATTACAATACGGCCACAGTAATCATTTTGCATTAGAAGTCTGTGTTGTTTACCTACCTAGAAGCCTTGAAAAGGCCCTGGGCTTTGCCTCCAACTGGAATTTGATAAAGAAGATAAATTGAACTGCTGCCACTGATAACCTCCTGCGGGTTTTTTTTCCCCCCTTCCTATTTTCTATTTTCTTTTCTCCCCTCCTTCCTCTTTTTGTCTGAAGCGCAGTTAACATGCATTTGTCTTTTGTGGGTCTTTTGTTTGCTCGGAGCGACTCCAGTCTTAATTTGATATTTTTTTAAAGCTCTGTCACTGCTCCTCTTGTTTAATAAGTAGTTAATCAATTCCGCGAAACTGCCATGACCCCGTTGCTGCCAGCAATGCTAAAACAGGACGCTGTGATTAATTTTAGGCACTCGCTTGCCAGCACGGCATTCAGAATAATTCTTAATACAGTGACTTTGGGATATCTGAATGCGCATTTATGGGAGTTTGGGGCTGTTTCGCCTGCTGGCTGGTGATCAGTTTGAGAGACAATGCATTCTGGGATGAAACTGTCAATGGACAATGTAGAAATTGATTAAAGGGGGAGTTTTGGCTCTTTGAAAAAAAAAGAAAAAAGAATTCCTTGGCCATTTAGGGAGTTTCTGGAGCAGATTCAAAACAGGCTTTAAATGCTCAGGTGGCACAAA